>NW_007728116.1:166696-186598 GCF_000696425.1 Galeopterus variegatus | reverse complement strand
ACGTGCCTTGGCATTATGACAAACCCAGATGCCTCACGCGCTTCCAAATGCCCCATCAGAGGTAGCACAAGGCCTTATTGAGAACGTTCAGGAAGGAGCAATGATCTGGAGGTTTGGGTGTGTGGGGTCTGGATGAACTTGGTGACTCCAGTCAGAAATGATTTTACCTTTTTGAGCCAAATATCTTTATCTATAAAATGAGAGGATTGAGTTAGTTCAGGGATCTCCAAAGTGGAGCATGGACATCTACCTAAGTGCAGGAAGAAAATCTTAGAACCTCTGTAATTATATTTTTCATGTCATCTTTTAAAATAGCACTTTGTGTATGTTTTATAATGCACCTGGCACGGGCAGTACCATGGGCACATAATTTATATAAAAATTAATATACATTTATGAGAAGTGTGTTCAATAGCATTTTACAGAAGAGGCGCATCATCTGGGAAGCTGGGGACCCAGACCTCTTCCCATCCCAACAGCCTACATTATAGAAAGGAATATCACGGAAGCCAGGGGCTTTCTAGCCATAGATTCACCTCCATGGAAGGGCACACAAAGTGGTGGACACTGGTGTCACCAAGAAGTAGCCACCCTCTGAGTTCTATCTCCTAGCATTTGGAGAATAGCATAGGTCTTTGGGCAAAAATTGACACGTTCCCTTGTCACATAGAGTCACAGTTTTTAAAATCTGGCAAGCCACCAGGGTTTTTCAAATTATTCTCTACCCGCGTGTGGAAAATACTATTCCCTAACAGAAAATTTGACTCACACTTTACAAAGAGCATGGGGACATGGTTAAATTGCATAATCGCCTCTCACAAAAGGGCCCTGAGTAGAAACGGCCCCTTCTAGTCCTGTGTGCTCCACAACGAGCAGAATAGCACACTTGTTTTCAGACACTCATGCTACACCATGTTGAGCAACTTAGCATCACTTTATATTCTTAAGACCACTCTCTGGAAGCCGTTCTCGGGCATGGTCCTTGTCAGTCTACTTTCCATTGACGTCAGGCTGAGCTGCAGGGAGACGTGTCTGTTGAAGACCAGGACTTGTCCATGGCCGTGGCAGTCTCAAGATTTAAAATGGAAATTCTCTCCAGCCCCATGCCCGAGCCCCTTAATTATCAGCTCTCCTCTTGTCATTTAACTTGGGGCAATGTGTACTTGTAGTCATATAAAAAAGCCATATTTTAGAAATCAGCTAGTTTCTTAAATTACTTCTGTGTGGCAAGGATCTGCTTTGACAAATAAAAGCTTTTCTCCCAGGGGACTGAACTGAAATGAAAACTGCAGGCCTGGTTAGGCCTGCTCTTGGCAGGCAAGGAGGTTAATGTGACGTTAGTAGACTAGAAGTAACTTTGCTGTCAGTGTACAGGATGGTTATTGAGTCTCACACACCAGCTATGCTGTTTTAAGCACACTGTCCTTGCCCCTAGCTTTGCACAGGGGACATATAGCTTTCCACCTTAACTTTTCGTCTTAGCCAGATAAAGCAAAATAAGAACCATGGAATCAGTGACCTAAAAGTGATCTTAAAAAATCATCCCATTTGCTTTTTTGTCCATACCCTGCTCAGAGGCAGTGTTGTATAATGGTTAAGGTTATGGGCCCTGGGTAATATAGTAATATTAGTAATATGTTAGCTATTATTATTAACTATTATTATTAATTTTAACAAGAATAATCATGAATCCTCCCAGATTCGTAGCCTCTCTGTAAACTGTACTGTAAGCTTTGTTTTGAGGTAAAGGCATAATGACAAAAAAGGACAAATTTTAATCCTGCAAATGTTTCTTTTGCATTCAGGGGAGGAATGCAAATTACCAATGATTATTTACTTTAGGCAAAATGGAAATTCCTAAATCGAAAGTGCTCCTCTTCCCGTGAATCCTGCAAATGTTTCTTTTGCATTCAGGGGAGGAATGCAAATTACCAATGATTATTTACTTCAGGCAAAATGGAAATTCCTAAATCGAAAGTGCTCCTCTTCCCGTGGCGGCTGTTGTAAATATTTTGTGTGCACCTTTAAGTTTAGGTAGGGCCAGCAGAGGCAACCTGTCCTCATGGTTGGGGACACAGGGGCAGCTTCAGCTACTGGGCTGCTCTGACGAGGAGGAGATTTGGGGTTAGATCATAAAATTGAAGTAGGTTACAGGAAGAGGTTATGGATTATTCTGTACCTATTATTATGAATTGGAGGTAGGAAAGAATGTTTCGGCTTTCTAGGGTGCTTCTGGTCTAGGGATTCTGTAATTTAAAAGGGGCAAGTTGTTTTTGTCAGTTTCCAGCCTCTCCAGATTCACAAAAAGTGAATTTGGCTTCAGCGGATATTAATGTGCAAATCAGGGTGTTAGACAGTTGTTGTTTGTCAGTATCACGGATTTAAATCCCCCCACCCCTCCCCACCCCAGTGCAACATGCCAAGTATCTACATTAAAATATGAAAACTATGTTAATCTCTTAATTGTACCCAGATTTGACAGGTCGCATTTCAATGGACAGTTAAACAGTTCAGCTCTGGCGTAAATTGACCCTGAGTTCATATCTATCAAAGATCTTCATTCAGGCAGTTACCACAATTCTGCATTTTTCACAGACATATCATTTCATTTATGGGTGGTTCAAACTCCTCATTAGACCTGAGAATTTAAGGTGCAAGACCTGTGGTTCTTTCAGCCCAGCGACATGCTGTGGGAGAGAGATTATAAAGTATTCTCTCATTTCATTGACCATATTCCTCATGGAATATGGTGGTTTCTTTAAATGTCCACGCACATATGCTGTCTGGGATTTTCCTAAACTGTTCATAAAGCTGTGTCTACATTTTCTACTGGTAGGCAATCTGAGTTTTATATTATCAAAACTTTCTGTTAGAAATAGTCACTTTATTTGTGGAAAATAAACTTCTTTCAAGACTGCGAGATGCCAGCTAGTCTTTGTATACTGAGATATGGTAAGCGAGATCCTGATCCTGTTCAAACCAGTTTTTTGGAAGGCCCTCATTATTAGCCTCCCTGGCTTTCTTCTTTCCAGAATGAAACACTTTGATCTTTTTTTAAAAAAAGTCTTCATTAAAAATATAGAAGATAACACTTATTTGCAAATCCCGTTGATCGCTTTTAAGATCCTTTTTCCAGACAGTTCTTTTATGGAGCTTGTTAGGTCTAGTGACAAGAAAGCATAGAGGCTTTCTTTCCTCCGTAATTTGAAGTGGAAAGATCTTGTACCACTTATCCACTTTCCCTCCCATACCTTCAGCTCTTCTCTGTTCTAGATCCTTTCGGTCAGTTTTCAAATCAGGCTCAGGTATCTTATATCTTGTAACAAACAAGCATGCAAACAAACAAACAATGAATAAAAAACACAAACCTCTTTTGATTGCACCCGAGCCTTCTTTGAGTGCTGCCTGAACTTGTCGCCTTCACTTATATTTCTTAAAGGGGAAATCACCCGCATTTAATGTGTCCACCAATCCACCGACATTGCCTTCCTTAAGGTCACTCTTGACCCCCTCTATCACCTGGGATTCTTTGTCTTGTCTTGTTGAACTGACTCCAACTGGCTTAAACAGTAATGGATAATTCTTGGCTCACGTAAGTGAAAATGCTGAAGTGTGTGCTGGCAATTGGGGAAGGCTTGATCCAGTGCCTGAAGTGATTCACGAGGAACCTGCGTTCTCTCCACGTCCAGTTTTGGCTTCATACTTAGACTCTTCCCTGACGCTCACTCACATTTCGACCTCCCAGCTCTAGACTTTTCCCTCTTATGTCAATAACTCCGGATATCACATCCTAACATCAAACCTTGCAGGGAAGAGAAAGAAAATGTCTGTTTCTCAGAATCCCCCGCAGATACCTCCTTGCATCCCACTGTCTCTGCTTGGAGTCCTGCCTATCCCTGAACCAGTCTGTCACTCTGGTCAGGGGCTTTGGGATATGAAGATTGAATGAAGCTAGTCATGAATCCAAATCATATGACTAAGAGTGGGGAAAGAGGCAAATTGGGGTGCTGTTAACAAAAAGAGAGGGAGGGTCTTGCTGTTTTTGAAAAGGTCAGAACTTATTTCATCTTGAAACTCGACTTCTTTGGTATCAACTCCCTTCTGTCTTGGTGTTTCTAACCGCTCTGCGGCTCTGCATCTTTCTTGGGCTGCCATCCTTCAGTTTCCTCTGTGGGCTCTTCTTTCTNTGCGGCTCTGCATCTTTCTTGGGCTGCCATCCTTCAGTTTCCTCTGTGGGCTCTTCTTTCTCTGCTTGCCAGTGAGCGCTGGTTTCCTCAGGATCCAACCCTGTCTTACTCCTCTTGTTTTCACTGGCTACCTTCATCTTCTGTATCTTCTCAGCTTCTGCTTGCAGATTAATGCAAAGAGTCTCCTACTCTCAGACATAATGAATTCCTGAAAATGTGTCAGATGGTTACATGTGCAAAAGTCAAATATATTCTAGGAGGCATTGTGACGTGTGTGCACTATCCCTGAACCAGTCTGTCACTCTGGCCAGGGGCTTTGGGATATGAAGATTGAATGAAGCTAGTCATGAATCCAAATCATATGACTAAGAGTGGGGAAAGAGGCAAATTGGGGTGCTGTTAACAAAAAGAGAGGGAGGGTCTTGCTGTTTTTGAAAAGGTCAGAACTTATTTCATCTTGAAACTCGACTTCTTTGGTATCAACTCCCTTCTGTCTTGGTGTTTCTAACCGCTCTGCGGCTCTGCATCTTTCTTGGGCTGCCATCCTTCAGTTTCCTCTGTGGGCTCTTCTTTCTTTGCTTGCCAGTGAGCGCTGGTTTCCTCAGGATCCAACCCTGTCTTACTCCTCTTGTTTTCATTGGCTACCTTCATCTTCTGTATCTTCTCAGCTTCTGCTTGCAGATTAATGCAAAGAGTCTCCTACTCTCAGACATAATGAATTCCTGAAAACGTGTCAGATGGTTACATGTGCAAAAGTCAAATATATTCTAGGAGGCATTGTGACGTGTGTGCAAAAAAATTGTTATAAAATCCCTAATTATACCTCTCCTTTTAGATGTTATCTTCAACTAGAAGATATATCCAAAATTGTCTACCTCTTTTCTTTCATTTAGAGCTTTTCCTTTATAATAGCTCATGCTTTCATCAGCTTAAATTCAGTGACTATCTGACATGTTAATAGTTTCTGACTTTTATGAAGCTTACATTTCTTATTAGTGCCAGCACTTTAATTGTCTTTGTATTTTTACCTCTCTCTTCTTTTCTTGTTCATAAAATAGTAAGGCCAAAATGTAATAAACGTGACTATCTGACATGTTAATAGTTTCTGACTTTTATGAAGCTTACATTTCTTATTAGTGCCAACACTTTAATTGTCTTTGTATTTTTACCTCTCTCTTCTTTTCTTGTTCATAAAATAGTAAGGCCAAAATGTAATAAACTCCAGTAGCCACACAGTTACACAAACATTGTTGGGTCCTCACCAATAGATGTTGCTGTTACTAGCAGAAGCAAACATAAACATGATTTATGCAAAGATAAACATGTTTACCATATGATTGGTCAAAATGTTCACTCATCAGCTGAGGAAACTATGACAAGTGATTTATGGATTTTAGTGTACAAGATAAGTAGTGAAATGGACGAGGGCTCATTGCAGCCTACGTTTCCAGCCCATGTTTATCCAGTTGCCTCCGAGACACCATGGAAATGTCCTCAGAGACATCTCATCCCTCCTGCATTCCCCGGCTCAGGTGGAAACACCACTATCATCCCTAGTTATTCAAAATAGAAACCTGAAATATACCTGACATGACCTTTGATCTCATCCACACATCTTGCTGATTTCATGTCATGAAACTGTCCTGCCCTCTCCATTCCTATTATCACGACCCTGGTTCAGCCCCATGTCATTTTTCAACTGGTCTGTTCAATTGCAGAAACTGTCTTACTGATCCTTGTTCTTTTATCCATCTTCTACACCAGGGGTCAGCAAACTTTTTCTGTAAAGTGCCAGATAGTAAATAAAGGGTTTGCAAACCATATGGTCTCTGTTGAAACTACTCAATTCTGCCTTTGTGATAGCAGCCATTGATATTATGTAAATGGGCCAGTGTGGCCTGTGTTCCAATAAAACTTTCTTTATGGACACTGAATTTGAATTTCATATCATTTTCATGTGTCATAAAATAGGATTCTTCTGATTTTTAAAAGCCATTCAAAAATGCAAAGACCATCCTTAGCTTGCAGGCCATACAAAAATCCTACAGGCTGTGGTTTGCTGACCCAAGTTCTACTTGGTTACCAGAATGAGTTAACCAAAATGTAAATCTGAACATTTCATTTGCTTAAACCCATCAAAGGTTTGCCAATAGAGGCTGAAAGAATAAGATCCATCTTCCATAAATTGGCCTGTTGGTTTCTTCATGGTCAGATCCAGCATTAGGTCGTGCCAGTCATATCTTGCACCGCACTGTCCAGCTGCTCACCTCCCTGCAGTGTCCTGCCCTCACTTAGCTATTTCTTTCTGAGACCTTGACCCCCCTTTCTGGGACGTCTTCCCTTTATATTTCTTTTTTCCCCCTTTTTTCTTTTTTTTTTTACAGCGTATTAGAATTGTTGGTTTATTGGCTCCACTAAGAGGTTTCCTGCTGGCATAACCAGTCTCACTTGACTCTGTGTTCCTATCATCTCACTTCTAGCTCAGTGCCCTGCTAAAGTAGGTACTCCATAAATATTTGTTGAATGCATGCATGCATGCATGCATGAATGGACAAATGAATAAGTGGAATGGAATAGTTAAATGAGCCAATTTTGCTATTTTGCTAACAACCCTGACCAAAGTGTTGGTGAGTTCACAGGTTGAAACCAGTACAGGCAGTTCTTAACACAGGAATGGGTTGGGTTCCAAAAGTTTATTTGTAAGTTGGTTGTACAGAATCTGGGACACATTTTCTCATACAAATGATGTTATAAATTTTGTTTGACTGTTCAATCCAGTCCACAAAAAGATTAGTGGATGCATCATGGAGCTGAAATAAAATTAGAAAATAATAACCGAGGTGTCACCTTTTAAATTTTATTAAAATATCATAAGCTCATAGTTCATCTCAAAAAACTTTAAAAGGCATTTCCTGATATTATTATTAATTATAACAATTAATTATGAATTAAACAAAACTGAATGCTAGTAAAGGCTTAGTATAGATAAAGAAGGTAGATGGATTCTGAAAAATTCTGTGGTCAACAGTGTTTTTAAGAGCATCAGTTCTTTACTCTTTTTGTTATACTTCAAAACGTATACTTTCCTTTCCCATTCTAAATGTTTTTACAAGAACTTCTTTTGAGCTCATTAGAAAGATGATGGCCCTTTTATTTTTTTTTTTTGGACTCAAATGTAAATATACATAGACACATATTTGGACACCAAAAAAAGCAAAAAAAAAAAAAAAAAAGAAAACCAAAACTTCTCAACCACTCACTTCTAACATCCTTCAGCAAAATTCCATTTTATCTTAGTTTTTCTGTCTTGCTTTAGAAATATAGTCTTTCCTTCTTTTCTTTTTTCTCCTCATTTTCCTCTCTGATTCATCAATATTTTCCTTTTAGTCTTTAATTACCTTATACTTTGGCTAGGAGGAGAGGTAGGCACCAGTCAATGATCAGACCACCAGCTTCAATTTACTTTCATTTATTAATTGACTTGTTTGTTAATCTTTCTTCTATTCAATGTATTTATTAAAATGATTTCTAAATGTGAGGGAGATGGCCAGGTTCTGTATCAGTAGGGAAAAGGGTTTGGAGGGACAAGGAGAGTTAATAGGAATGAAAGGAAGTTTGAAGAGGAAGAACAGCCTTGCTATTCAGAAACCGTGAAGATCTAGGTCTTTCTTGATAATACACCATGCTCATTGCAAAGAACACTAACATGATGGAAATTTTTAATGTAGACAAGTCAATTTCCTCTTAAACACCCCTGTTATAGATGAAGCATATATGAGGGTACTTTGTAGAGAAATAGAATTAAAAAATAATATGGATCTTTTCATGGTCTTTTTGAAGTACCCTTTTATGACCAGATTTTATTTCATGCCTATATGGGAACATATTGTTAATAATGATTTTTACAACAGTGGGATTGTACCTTATTTCATCAAATCTAAAATGCTCAGTCGAAGTTGTACCACTGTTTTCTGTATCACTAAGAAAGAAGAAAACACTGCTGATTTAGCTTTGACAGACTGTGCCAGTTATGTATTCTGGTTTTCCTCATGTCCTTTCTCCACCCTGCTCTCCTCCCTGGAAGTCTTGTTCGTATGGGCCATGTCAAAGGTCTCCCTTACCCTGTGGCTTCCAGTTGGGTCAGGCCAATGGGGAACCCCTATAGGAGATCAGAGGGAAGGAGAAGAGTGTGAAAGGAGGATTTATTCCTATAGCTTTGTTCCCAGAGGGTACCTTGTACTGAACATGCTCCTAGATAGAAGGATACTTTCTTCTCAAGGTGGCAGACTCTTATTCATAAAACTGACTCTCTCCTTGATCGACCCAACCTTCACCTTTCTATAGTATTTAGTTCCCTTATTAAAGTTCCCTCAAAGCATCCTGATTTGAGTGTGCCATCTGTTTCCTTTTGGGACTCTGACTGGCACATAAACCATCAATTGTAAGGCACATTCTAATTTCCAAGATGTTAAAATGCGAAGCTCTTAAAATTGATAATATTCTACAACTTCCCCTGACATGCACAAGAAAGTATATGTCAGTGTGTCAACACAAAGATGTGCATATGAATGTTCATAGTAGCATTATTCATAATAGCTGAAAAATAGAAACAATCCAAATGTCCATCAACTGTGAGTGGATAAGCAAAATGTGGTATACCCGTATAATGGAATACTATTAAGCAATAAACAGGAATGAATTCTGAAACATGCTATGACATGGAGAGGCCTCCAAAACATTATGCCAGGTGAAAGAAGCCAGGCACAAAAGACCACATGTTGTGATTTGTATTTTCCATGGGTATGAAATGTTCAAAAAGTCAAATCAACAGAAACAGTTGATTAGTGGTCGCCTAGGGTTAGGAATGGGAACAAGGATTAACTGTATATAGGCACCGTGGATCCTGTTGGGATGACAGCAGTGTTTTAATCCTAGATTATAGTGATAGCTATGCCACTTGGTAAATTTACTAAAAATCACCAATGGATGCATAACCTCAGTCCCTTTTCATCCTTTGTCCTTCCAAATAATCTATTTACATAAAAGTACTAAAAGTACTGCAGACCTTATCAAAGATTTTACAGGGGAGAGTTATTATCCACAGCAGAGTGGTCTGCTGGCCCAAGTCTCTCCAGGGCTGTCCTCCAGCCAGGGACTTCCCCATCCCTGGAACTCTTCCCCTGCATGCAGTGCCGACTCAGGTTGCTCTTCTCTTCTCTCTTAAGCAAATACACTGATCATACTTTTTGCAGAGCAGTTTTATTTGCATCTCTCAGTCCTAGAGTCTATTGGCTTCTCAGTCTCAGATGCCCACCAAAGGGAGCTTATCCAAGCATTTGCCCAGCAGGAGCAATTCTCTGTCTTTGAGGTGGAGGTGTTCTAACACAGCTGCTGAGAAAAATAAGATTATATTATTACGTTCCTTATTCTATGTGATCACTGCATGGTACTTCATTTCATGGATGAAATAAACTTTTTATCAAGTTTTCTCTTGAACAGCGTCCTTGTGTAGTCACATATCTTTACTCAAGGATGTAAGAGTTCCTTATTGTTGAATTTAGAATAGATTTAATGTTTATTCACAAATTTGCTTAATCCATGCCCTCCGCATTGCCAAGGATAATCAAGAGTTGGCTGTAATAATTTATACCCTTGATTTGGAATGTGTGATTAATTATATGTAAATATTATTTCCTGTTAATTGGTGTTTTCAGTATAAATGGCCTGAGTTAAAAAATTTTTTCTTTCCAGGGCTTGTTTTTTTAATAAACAAAAGGTCAATTTTTATGTTCCCCATTGATTTTCTACGGCAATAAAAATAAAAGACATTGAAATTTGTCACATGAATTTAAATTGTAATTGCAGGCAATTTAACTGTTTGGTTTAATGAAAGTACCTACTATGCTAGGCAACAGCAGTATATTAGAAGAATCATTTATAGTTCTCTGCCCTTAAGGATCTAAAAGGCTAAAAGAAAGTCAGACATGCAAACAACTAACTTGTAAAAAATCCAAAATAAACCTTCAGGATCCTGACAAGGCAGTAGGAAATAGAAGGACCTCCCCAATCAGTTGTCATGTAAAGCTAGTCTAGATGAAATTGATTTAGGAAATAATAATATGTTTTAAATTTTTGTAAGAGATAATTAACACACTTAGAAAAAGTTGCAACTGAGAGGGAACATTGGAATAAATGTAACCAGTGTCCTTAGTTTACAAATGGAGAAACTGAGCTCTAGACTGGTAGAGGGCCTTTATAAGGTCACACAACTTGGAGTAAAGGAGCCAGATGAAAGTTCATACACTTCCAGGGTTGCTACTTCCTCCAGTATAGACAGACCATGCAAATGAAGCTAGATTAAGTTAATGAAAATGAGGCTAATTAAGTTATGAAAAAAGGCATGGAGTCTTTGCTCAGTAAATCTATCAAACCAGCAATGAAATGAATGGCATGAGACTGTCTGGGTATGGAAATGTGGGTTCCTTTCAGAATTCCTGAGCAATAGGTTAGTGTTGCTTTCATAGAACCATATATTCTCTTGGTTGAAGTGATCCCCTACCATCACTGAATTTCTCTTTAAAGTTCTATGTTGAACTTAAAGTGTTGTTCCTAGAACATCTGCCACTTGGTTTCAGCTTTGTTTCTCAGGAGTAGCATGGAAATCATGTACTATTCTTTCATTATGGCAGTGCCTGAGCAACCCAAAGATAGTTGACTGTCTTTCTGAGTTTCTCCAGGCCAAATAGCACCACAGGAAGTTATTTCCTGACAGCACGTTGGCCTTCCCCCTGTCTGTTTCAACCAACATTCACTAGGATTGAGAAAGGGCATTAGAGCCAGAGAAGGTGGGTGCCATTTACTAACTTTCGTGTGGCCTTTGGCAAGTTGCATTTATTTCTGCTCCTCAGTTTTCCTGTTTGTAAACTGAGAGTTTGGAGAATCAGATGAGATAATACATACAGAGCCCTTTGAATGATGCTTTTATACATGGTGGTTGTTCAGTAAATGATAGAGATCGTCATTGCCCTTGAGTGACCCTGATCATTATTATTGCTTTGTCAAGACATTAGTGGTAGCTAATCACCCAGATAACCCCCAATGATACAACATTATCTTTTTTTTAAAAAAATTTCTTTATTGGGAAAAGCATGATTCATGGAGACTTTGCCACATAGAAGAGGAAGATGAAGAGCGAGCTCCTATAAATTGAGCCCCCTCCCCGGGGAACATTCTCCAAGATGGTGGTGGTAGTACCCCCCCCAAATCCCTATGTCTTCTCATCACTTCTTCCAGGTTTTAATCCACTTTTCAATTCTTTCTCTGCCCAGTCCTATCATGGATGATAAAATACCCCCAACAGTGTGGAGGAGGTTCAGGTTTTCAATGACCTGTAATTTATCACCCTAAAAGGTCAAGATTAGGGGGAAATCAGATGTCTCTAGAAGCCAGGCAGGTAACTTAAATGTGTTGAAGGAGGTGTAGACTGTAAAACTATGGAGTGGTGAGGACTGTGGCAGAACTGAAGAGTACGTGACCCATCTGGAGGGATTCGCATTCAAAAAAAATTTTCAACACAGGACTGCTCAAACTATTTGTCCACAGAATTCAGCCAGATGGCACCAATTTAATAACTGATCAAAAAGAACACTAACATTAACAAAACCCAAAGGACAGCAGCTCACCATATATGTACTTAAAGAATGGATGCGATTGCATTTCATAAAGCTATACTTGCTTTAGCAGTTATCTATTGCCACGTAACAAACCACTTTGTAACTCAGTGGCTTGAAACAATACATGCTTATTATTTCTCACAATTACATGGGTTGGCCAAGTGTGCCTTATGGTCTGGGTTGTCTCAGCTGTGGCTGGATGGCCTAGGATGGCCTCACATATCTGGGCCCTTAGCTTGGATAATTGAGAAAGGGTCTCCCTCCATGTGGCCTCTTGATCTGACACTAGCCCAGACATCTTCATATGATGATCACAGGACTCCCAGCAGCAGTAAACTCCAGTGTTTAAGCACATTTCAACCCTCTGCTTGTGCTTCATTGGCCGAAACAAGATTTCATGACCAAGTACAGCTTCAAGGAGTACATAGAATGACTCCACCTCTCAATGGGAAGAATGGCAAAGTCACTTGCACGTGTGCCCAGGAAACTGTATGGTACTTTTAGCTTCTATAGGGAAAGAAGGCTCTGCTTGGTGGGAAATTTTCCAAATACAGGAAGGATATTAGGATGATGGTCATGCAACAAGGGCAAATGTCCACTACAGTGCCTTTTGGTATCACCCCTCTGTGTGAGCCAGCATGGCAGTAGTAGCAGCCTAGGTGCCATGGAACACAGTCATGCTGGAGTGCCTGGCTGTTATCTGTTATCAGCAGGGGCACAGAGCTCAGAGAGACCAGGAGGAGCAGGAAGAGTAGCCAAGGGGCTAGAGTGGGCTTGAGGATGGTGCCCGGGGACCATGGAGGCCCAGAAGGAAAAAGGGTGAGTGCTGTCCATGGTCAGACTCAGTGGCCAGGGGGTAGGCGGGTCCTGGCCAGTACCCACGGATCCTTCAGGGAGCATCTCCGGATGATGGCTGTGTAGAGGGGCTGTGCCTGCAGCCCTTCTCATTACCACCAGGCAAAAACATCCCCACAATGGCTGACTGCCAGGCATCTGCTCATCTTCTAGTAGGACTGACACTCACCTGTGCCTGGAAGCTTTGCTTAGCTCATCTTTCCTTCTGGGGTTAGACACCTTGTTTCAATATCCAAGGGCACTTGTGAGCCCCTTATTCCCTAAGTCCAACATTGAGAGTTGCATTCTGAATGCCCAGGGAAATGGTGGCAGTCATGAAGCCAAAGGGACTTGTATTTGGGTGGGTCCTATACTTGGGGCCAGCACCTGCACTGGGTGAATGTGAACAAAACCAGTTTGAGATTTTATTCCTGACTGTTTGCCCCCTGCTCCTCCCACCAAGCCTCAGGTTGGGATGGTAATGAAACTTCCTTCTAGTTTGTGACTGTGCAATTTATAACTCTCACATACGTGACATATAAACAGTGTACCAACAAAAGGGGGGTGGCTTGGATATAAGATAGGAGGATTATATGGCTTTTTTGTTTGTTTGTTTTTGTTTTTTGGCAAGCTCTTCTACTTGCCTTAAGGAAGGAAGGGTAGGAAAAAGTTACCAGAGTGGGGTCTGGTCTCTGGTGGAGCAGGAAAGACAGAATCCTCTGATTAAAACTGGAAGAAGGTTTTCAGAAAAAAAGTTTCTGATGATAGGCCTGACATTTGTTGAGTGCCAACTATGTGCAGTACTGGGCAGTATGTCAAAAAGTGTTTCATTTCCAAAATAGCCCTAAACATTTATATGTGAGTATCCTCATTGTCGACGAGGAAACTGAGGCCCGGAGCAGCCAAACAGCCCAAGTATGTCCACTGAGCTAGAAAGAGGCAGAGGCTGTGTTCTTTTTGTCAGATTATACTGCTTCCTGGGGGAGCAGGGTGGAGGCAGATGGATGGGGTGGAGTTACTGCTGACCTAGGACGGTAGTACCTTTGGGCATCGTGCTGGTAGGAAACTCTGCCCCATAGCACTTTGCACTTAATTCTCCCTCATCCCCTCCTTCCCCTTCTGCATGGCTCCCTGTACCCCCATCCTGTTCCCTGTTCCAGATCAGTGTTGCTGCCCCTCACTCTCCCCAACTCAGCCTCAACACAGGTAACCATTGGCAACTGGGAGCCAGAGAGTCTCTAAATCAGGTATCCATCAAATGCAAAAATAATGTGTTACAGATCCAAGAAGATGACGTGGGCTCATGAAAAAATGTCAGGCTTGAATGTCAAGCCTACTTTTCCATAGAAATGCTGTTACACTGGTAGTTCGATTCTGTTGCTAGATATCAATTTTTAAACAATAATTTTTTTAAAGGTTTATTATGTTTCTTTTCTCTCTATGGGAGATTGTGTCTTCGATTAAAAACTTCAGAGCCTTATAAATAGGGGTGCCAAATAATTTATCATCTAAACTGAGCGCTTGTAAGGTTAAAAGGAACTGCTGTTAATAGTACCCCAGGACTATCCCAAATGCAGATGTATAGCTACTACATAAGGGAATTTTATTTTATTTTATTTTTTTAAAAGATGACCAGTAACCCGTGACTTAGTGTTGTCAGCACCATACACTCCCAAGTGAGCAACCGGCCATCCCTATATATAGGGATCCGAACCCTGTGGGCTTGGTGTTATCAGCACCACATTCTCCCAAGTGAGCCACAGTCAGGCCCCTACCTAAGGGAATTTTAGAACAGAATACCTTTGAAAGCTGGGGACTACATACACGTATTTCATAATTTGATGACAGCTTGTTTTACATAGTATCTTAATAATTTTAAAGAAGATATATGTATGTCCCCAGGGAAAACTTTTTTTTTTTTTCCTTTTTGTCTTTTTTTTCGTGACCGGCAACGGATCACAACCCTCGGTGTTGCGCCTGCACCTCGCTCAGCCAGTGAGCGGCTGGTCTGTATGTGGGATCCGAACCCTCGGCGGGAGTGCCACCACGCTCCCAAGCGGCACACTGTAGCAGTGCGCCACCGGGCCAGCCCTCCAGAGAAAACTTTGAAACAGGGTAAGAAGAGTAACTTTTTGGCTTGCTTATTAATAGCCACTGTGCTCTCAAATTGCCAGTAAGTTTCTCTTGTCTGGTTCACACATTCGGATTCTTGTTCGTAATAACTTCGTATAGCATACATTATACGAAGTTATACGAATGTGGGATCCGAACCCTCGGCGGGAGTGCCACCACGCTCCCAAGCGGCACACTGTAGCAGTGCGCCACCGGGCCAGCCCTCCAGAGAAAACTTTGAAACAGGGTAAGAAGAGTAACTTTTTGGCTTGCTTATTAATAGCCACTGTGCTCTCAAATTGCCAGTAAGTTTCTCTTGTCTGGTTCACACATTCGGATTCTGTCTTTCATACTGAACATTTGCAGACTATCCAAATATAAACATCTTTAATGAAGCAGTAAGATATTGAGGCGAAACAATGTCCAAGGTGTGAATTATTGCACCATCGGTAACTCAGACTGAAGTGTGACTTTTTGTGATTGCAGAATGGCCGTTTGCCAAGTTGTATAACAAAGACCCTGGTAATTGCTGCCCTAAATAATTCATATTATCTTTAAACATCTATTTTTAAATTAGTAGAAACTGTAAAATAAAAAACTCAAATAGTAAAACCTCTTCTCCAAATTCTTAAATTTATTTAAATAACTAGTGTTTGTGCTAGATACCCTCAAAGATGTTTGTTTCTTTTCTTAGTGATTTTTATGAAATATTATTAATGAATAATGGGTGGAGGGTAGGTAACTGAAAAACGTCTTGAGTGAAAGACTTCTGATCAACCTATGTACATCAGGAATAATTCTATACACTCAAAAATGGTGTAGTCAATCTGTATTTGTGTAGGAAATTTGAATGTATGTTTTCCTATTTTTATCAAAAACTGTGATTCCTTTGACATGGATTGTATTTGCTCTTGCATGTTTGGAATACCTAAGGTAAATGTAGGTCAAGGCCTAGGCAAAACCATGAAACAGGCAAAATTCAACAACTCTCAGTAGCTATCTATCTGTATTCAGCAATTGAGGCACTGGATGCTCCTAGCTCCAGATTTTTCTGTGTATCTTCTCTCCTTTCTGAAGCTCTTCCTTCTCCTATGTCATTGCTTTAAGATTCTGATCTCTACTTGGCCTAAAGGCTGATAATGGTTCACATTATCTCCTATTCAACCCTCGACCCCTTTTGCAGGATGTCTTTTAGAAAAGTGACCTGGAACAGTGAGCAGGTGTCTCAAGCACTGCGGCAGAGTAAATCGTGGGGGCAGAAATTTTAGGGGCAAGGCTGTGTCTTCCTCACCAACCCTCAGATCTCCGTGTATAAGTCTCTAGTTCACCTATCCCTCCTGCATTATGTGACTGACCAGAGTCATTCTAGTTCACCCAAAAATAGGAACATATCTTCAAGAATAAGAAACAGTCCTAAGAAAAGATGTACTGAAATGCGGGGCTTTTGAGAAAAGACATAGTCATTGTTAGCTTCACTTCATAAATCACTGTATTTCCCTGAAGGTAGTGATAATCGATGTGCTTTGACTCTCAGTTTCATCTGGATGAATCAAGGAAGAAATATTTCACGTTGATTCGTCTCATCCAGGACCTAAGCTGTGATTGGCATTAGTGAATGGCTGATACACCTGCTGGAAACGTCCAGCATTTGGAATATTCCTGTCTTTCTGTCACATAGCTTATTCAGTATTGCTTTCTTTGTCTGCAGCAACTGTACTTTCAAAGAGAAAAAAAATATCTTCAGACTCACCAGGAATACTTTCCATATGAAGGTTTCTTACTATGTCTCTTGGATGCTGGCTTTCCAGACTCACCCCATCTTAGGGAGGTTTCTAAAATTTCCTTTTGCACTCCGGGAAAGGTTGATTTCACAGAAGTCAACAAGTGCAGTAGTGTTTTATTTTATTCTTCAGAACCTGGGGTTCCTTTGAGGTATCACAGAAGCTATGGGGTTGGGTCCATGAGGAGAAGATGGGGTCCCTCTTGCCTCATTACTAGCACTTTCACTTTGATCTGTTTTATACATTGGGCTCTGTGTAAACTTCCTGTGTAAAGAAGATAATGCTCAGTGGATGAGCAGCACATCTTGAGACTGGGGTTCCCATACATTGGCAATGATGGTGTAAATTTTGGGGGCATACCCATGCTGTCAGTGGTTAAATGTGTTGTCACTCCCACATATCACCTAATAAGCCCAATTCTAGAAATAGATCCTTAGAAAATAATTTGAAATATGGTTTTAAAAAGAGAGGTTTCTTGAATTGTTTTTTTTTTAAATAGTGGGGAAAAAAATGATCCCTACCCTAAATGCATAACAGTAAAAAAACAGTTAAGTAAACTGTTAAATGTCTGTATGGTAAAATATTAAAATTAAGTTTTCAAATAGTATTTAAAGAAGTGTTAAAACAATTTTAATATGCAATTAAATGAATAAAACTTTAAGAAAAATTGCATATAAAATATAGGCTGAATGCTTTCAAAATATGTATAGATACAGAGAACAGACTAGAAAGAAATAGCCTAAAATGCTGTGATTATCTCTGGCCAGTGGAATTACAAGTCATTATTATTTCCTCATTGACTTTAAAAATATTATCCCAATTTTTCACATTGGGTGTGCATCAGTTTTATAAGAGAGGGGGAAATGAGTTTTCTCTCTTCCTGACAAGTGCATTGAAAGTGCCACCAAGATCTTGGTTCTGGGTTATTTTCTGATATAATCCAGAAATGAGGAAAGGCCAGAGTCTGCCTTCTGCTGCATGGTTTTGGTTCTGTAAACAGAAGAGATTTCCTTGTGTCATTTAGCACATTTGATGTTCTCAGTGTGCAGTGTTGGGGCTCAATTAGGATTCGTCAGTGTAAAGACACTTTCTTCAGTTCACAGAAGGGAGAAGTCCTGGGTTTCAACTTTGTCTATATCGTCTCCTGTCTATGGGACTTTGACTGAATTAGGAATCTTCTCTGAACCTCGTTTTTTTCATCTGTCAAATGAAGATGATACTTTCTTTATGGCGTTATTAAAACAAGAAAAGACCTATGATATGCCTAGTACAGTGCATGAGTTGGTGTCAGAGAAATACTCAATCCATGTGTGTTACATGGCTTCACTTCCTTGGGCCTTCTGCCCACATTATGGGAGTTATGTAAGGGGGAAGTACTTAGGCTTTGAAAATTGATCCTTCATTTAATACAGTGGGGACATGGGTAGATATAATCCTAAGAATCAGAAGGAGAGTCCTAGATGGATAGATTATTCCAGCAAGTCCAGAGAGCAACAAATGGCAATTCCTGAATTTCAGGGCCTGTGGCCTACCATGTTAGTCACTTGTCTTCTGTAGCTGGAGATCCAGCTTTTCATTATATATTTGTGACTAGGAGAAGATGCCTAGTACGGGATGAGTTCCAGAACTGTGGAGCAGGAGACATTCTTCTCAGTTTCCTTATTCTACCTCCATTCATCCAGTGACTGATGCACTAATGCTGTCAATCTCCCTTCTTTGTGCTTCCAGAAAACTGCTCTCAGATCCTTTATTCTGGCAAAAATGACATTATTGACAGATTTTGATGTTTCCTTTCTGGGCATTTGCTTTTAATAAGGAGGCTTCCAGCTAAGAGTATGAGGTTCTAATGCAGGAATTCTCAGGTCCAGTTAGCAAGGGAGAAGTTTGGATATAGGGAGACCATCCAGAACTGCCTGGAAATAACTTCTGGTAAACCTCCTGTTTGCACTGTTTGCTCTTTAAAAGAAAGAAGGAGTGCTGGGTTCAGGTGGCTATATGTTTAGGGAGAGCCTGCTGCTGTGCGTTCATTGCCTTCTGATATCCTTTCCCTTGTCCTCTTGATATTTCTGAGGCATGTCACTTCTCCAAACATCACCAGTCACATTTGCTGTGAAGATGGTCAGATCCAAGTTCTTGCAGGCCTGATGGCTCATGTTGGAAGAACCTAAAATTAAACCAGGTCAGATGCCAATGTGTAAAGAAAATGCAGATGAATCATTAAATAATTAAAAATGGAATCAATGTTTACTGCCTCCTGGAACATAGCCCGAGAACATGGATGCAAGACTGGCACACATCTCTAAGATGAAGCAACTGCAGCTCAGGATTTAAAAGCTAGTATTTCCAAAGGAACAATTAATTAAAAAGAGAGGTTAATTCACAGTTTATAGACTTAGCATCTGCTTGTTTAGCATATGCAATGAAAAATGGAGTAGTGGTAGATTTATAAAAATGTCAGTTAGATAATTGATGATATATATAAACTAATCGCTTTTGCATAATCCAGTTCTCTTTTCCCTCTCATGATCCTAAGATATTATTTTAGAACAGAATGTGATATTTGTACCCTATGTCTTTTATGATTTAACTAGTCTAAGTTGAAAGAATTTGTATATTTTTTGTATGACATATTTGTCATTGGAATTTCTGAACTTTTTTTTTAATCAGTGAATTGAAAAACTCTATTTGTGTATTTTCCTTGGCATGTCCAAGCAATATTTTGAAGCTGAAGTTCATGGGTTATATTGTTTTTCTAAGTAGCTGTAATACACGAGGCCTGTTGAATTTGCTGATAACAAGGACTTAAATGCGGCTTATTGTAATACGAAGAAACTCACATGTTATTGCTTTATCCTTTGAATATTTGTAGTCACCTTTATCGTACAGGAACAAACTATTGCTTTTTCTCCTAGAGAGATGTCCCTACTGCAAGAGGTTTTCATGGTCCTACCTACTTACATAGATTTTCCTAGACAGGTCTAAATAGACTGAAATGTGAGGATTAAAAATGAGATAGAAATGTGGAAATCTAAGTGCTTTTTGATTTATTTTTTATCTATAGGAATGTTTAGGTTATTTTTCTATATGGAAATGCTCATGCGTGTGTATGGGTGTAGGTGTGTGTGTTTTAACTGGTACTTGGACTAGGATTCATGTCTTCTTTTTCTTTTTTTTTTCCTTTTTGTCTTTTTTACTGACCGGCAACGGGATCGCAAACCTCGGTGTTGCGCCCGCACCACCCCCAGCCAGTGAGCGGGAACCGGTCTCCACATGGGATCCGAACCCTCGGCGGGAGCGCCGCCACACTCCCAAGCG
>NW_007728116.1:154521-165696 GCF_000696425.1 Galeopterus variegatus | reverse complement strand
CGCCGCCACACTCCCAAGCGGCGCACTCTCCAGTGCGCCACCGGGCCGGCCCTCATGTCTTCTTTTTCTAAAGGGCCACGAACATAAATCATTTGAAGAAAGAATCTCCCAGTATTTTCAGTGATAAATTTTGGATATAGAATTTTTCAACATTTACTGCTTCAGACAAATCTCATCCCTCAAGAATCACTTCTTGTTTTAAAAATATATAGCTCCTAAATATAGTAATACACTTGCCTGTAATTAGAATATCATGAGCATCTGAAAGACTTTATTTGTTCAAATTTACTTTTGCCCCACCTCTTTCCAAGAGGAACGTGAAGCTGTTTGTGAAAAGAAAAGAAGAAATATATAGCATGATTAATAAATAGGAAGAGTTAGGGGCAAATTAGGTGGTGAGAATAAGCGTGATAAAATAAGAGGAAATGAATTTCCAACTGAAGTTTGAGCAGAATTACTGAGACTGAGGGCATTAAGGACTTAATACAACATGAGCCCTTCCTGGAATTCAGCTACTGTAAAGCTATGCTTGTTTTTTACTGTTTGTATTCCTGTTTTGGCCAATTCCTTCAGTGATGTTGGTATGATACCGCTGCCTTCCACCGTTTGTTTGCTGGACTTGAAGATAAGGTAAAAATAAGCAAGGAGTTCTTGCTGCGTAGAAAGACTTAGATGTAAGTTACGAAGGGATAGTCCGCGGGTGGAATGTGGCCCACAGCTGTATTTTGTTAAGTCCACATAGTGTTAAAAATAAATAAATGCAGAGCTAACATTTATAAATTAGAGGATTTTGCATAAAAATTCAGACTTTTGGCTTCTCTAAGAAAATTGAAAGAGCAACCAACCATCTGGCCTGCTTCTCTACATGGTAGCATGGTCTTTAGATGGAGCTTGTACTGTCTCCATCTGCCTGGCCTCAGAGGGCATTTGAGAGGATGGCTGCTGATGTGAGGCAGCCCTTGCTTGCAGGGAGCTTGCAGTCTTTCTTCCGGTGATGGGGAATAGATATTGGGTAGCTTGAGCTTGTTTCCTAGTGATTTTCTTATGATTTTTTCTGTGTTATAATCTTCCCTCGCCCTTACCTGTGGAGAGTACATACAAAGCCCTTTGTGTCATAATTTCTTTCAGATGATATATGCTCATTTAATATTCATTCACTCATTCATACCAAAAACATTTTTATTATATTTACTATCAAAACGCAGGTCCAGGTAACTGTCTATAGTTGGTATTTTAGAAAGCACTGAAAGCTGTATATGAAAGGGGACCTTAGAAACACTGCATGTTGGGATTTGGGGTAATCTCAGATGTCGAGAATCAAGTCTGATTCCCATTTCATGTATTGTACAAATGAGGAGAGACTACTTGCAGTGTGTCATTATACAGTATTGGGACCTAATGACCTGGGGGGAGTGGCTGACCCTACACCTGTGTCGGTGCCCAGCTTACCCTCAGGAATGGAATAGTTAAGGGGCTATATACACAGATACTGAGAATTGGAACTGAACCACTACCCTGGAAAAGAAAGCTCGCTGATAGTAAGAAAGAGATGCATATACCAGATTTTCCAAGTAAATAAGGAAATATATATTCACATGTATGTGATTCATTTTGGGGGCACATGTTTTTTTTTCTCAGATCTTAGCATTTGGAGGCAGAGCTAAACTTCAGTTTTCACAAACCCTCAAATACAAGGTACCTGGTATAAAAGAGGAAGCTACCACAAAAACAAAATATGAAGATATTCTGTCATGTCTCAACCTTTGGTTGTTGGTTTACCCTTTAATGACTTAAAATCGATTTCTTAGGAACCAGCCCTCTTCAGTCATTTAATCCTTCAGCCACTTGACATTTGAGCATTTGTTCTGTGCGTGGTACTGTAGTTCCAAATTACACTCATTGTAAATCTGCAATGTCTACCCCCTGTAGTAGGCCAAGTTTTAAGCTGAATCTATATTAAAAACAAGTTTAAACCATCCTAGTCAGATTCCTTCCATATGATTGCTTTTGTCATACGTTTTTATATCATGTGATAACTTATCAATTCATTAAAGGTCACGCAGAGTGATGTAATAGCCAGTTCTGTCCTCAGAGAGCTAAAGATAAATTTTTTAAACAAATCAACCAGTAAGAATCTTTCCTTATTCCAAATTGTGAAGTCTGCATCTGATTTTCAAATGAAGTGAATGAGGTTTATTCCATCTGTGTTCTTTTCTTTCTTTCTTTAACACTAAAAATGGAAGCCCAAAGACAGAGTTTAACATTTCTTTTAAGTTGGAGAACAGAATGTGATAGGTTAAATTTTAATCTCATCTCTTTTTAAGCAGCGTCTATGGAATCTTTCTTATTACTAGGCTTGGGTACAACACATTTTATTTTTGAAGGCTTAACCTAAGCTGTTCCCCAGACTCTATGTTAGTGAATAAAAAGAACTCTTTTATCTTCTTCATACTGTTATGGTGAATATTATACTCAAATGTACGAGGGTACTTCAAAAAGTTTGTAGAAAAATAGAATTAAAAGATAAAACAAATCTTTCCATGAACTTTTTGAAGACCCCGTGTGTATGTATATGTGTGCATGTCTATCCCTGCAGAATTCAATTACAATAAATAGCCCTTCAGTGATGGAAACTGCTAGTATTTTAAGAGTGACTGTCTAGTACTCTAATGACTTACAGGTGATACTAATAAAAGTGCACTCTCCATATATGTGGGTGGTGATAAATCTCATCCTTAAACAGATGTTTGACCACTCTCATATACCCCACTTTGTGTGGAGTTCTGTACTTACGTGCCAAGTATCATGAACACAGTTCTAGGCAGATGATTTCTTAATTAAATTATTGTTAATTGATCAATTCATTTTTTCTACTTCATTGTTATTAAGATTCCCTGCCTGACTCCAGGACATGATATCCAGTTATGAGAATTCATGAGAATTTCATGAACGTTCTTTGCTTAATATTAACAATGAAAGTCTTTTGAATGCTCCTGCTTATGTAAATTTAAGTAGTTACTAATAAAGCACACACCCTGATCATGTAGAAAGACTCAGATAGAACATGGGATAGCCTTCTGAAGACTTTGCAAAGGGGAGAAAAGAGTCCTACTGTACATTTGAGTCCCAATTTAGGCTTACTATTTTGGGGCCAGAGCAATGGGTTGCCTGCACACAGTGCTTGATCTTTGGGATGCTATATGGGGTATGTGCTTGGAGCACAAGGTTGAAACGTGCTCCTAGATGACTGTCCGAAAGACTTTAACACACTGTTCATGGCATATTGAGTTGGAGGTTTCCCATAGGGCTGGGGGGTACCAGCCCCTATGCATTGGTTGCCTTCTCACATTTGGTTTTGGAAAATTGATTGGAATAGCACAGATCTGTTAACTAGCTCAGTTTCACTCATCTTAGCCATACAAACTTGGTTTTCCCAGCAGGAGACTCCTTCAGGCCTACTTTTATACCTCTGTTCAAAAGAGTGTCCCTTCCACAAATTCCCCTCTAACTTTATTGCTAATTCATGTCTTCATTGCCTTTGAAAGCCCATTTGAAGCTCATGTATTCTAGAAAAGTTTCCTCAATTAGCTTTAAGTCATCCTGAATACTTGTGTCTATTTTATCACTTCAGCATTCTTGAAGGCAGGAATCATGTCTACTACTGTTGTTATTGTTTTCTCCATATGTTATAGGAAATTTACTATACACGTGGTTCACTGCTCATCATAGAATCAGAGGCAGTTGGGCCTAGCAGGTTTTAAAAAACTCTTTGGTTTAACCCTCTCTCATTTTGCATATGAGTATACTGTGTGCAAGAGAATTTAAAGTAGCATTTGGTGATTATTTACTGACAATTATATGTCTATGATTTATTTTGTTTTTATTTTGATATGATTTCAGACTTAGCAGAAAAGTTGCAAGAACAGTATACAGAATTCTCTTACACTCTTTACCCAGATATCCTTATTATTAACTTTTTGCCACATTCGCTTCATCATTCCCTCCCTCTTTGTTCTTCTGAACTGTTTAGAGTAAGTTGCAGACTTGATGCCCCTTTACCCCTAAATACTTTAGCATGTAGTTCCTACAAGCAAGAACATTCTCTTATATAGTGACAGTACAGCGATCAAAATCAGGAAATTAACCATTATAGATAGTATTATCTAATATACAGACCTTACTGATTTCACCAATTGTCCCCGTGTCACTTATAGCAAAAGAAAATCCTCGGTCACATGTGCAGGGTTTGAAGTCACACAGCATGTAAGTGGCAGCTGAGAGACTAGCACCCATATCTTCCAGCTCATTCTCTCATGTTTTTCTGCTTCAGTAAGCTAAAATGACATCTTTAGACTTCACCTCTGGCAACACCATGGAGTTATTTGAAAGCTTTGGTAAACTTCTTAGGGCTTTTAAGGCTATTTAGTAACTTCCAGAATCTGGAGCTAGTTAATGATATATATATTTTTGAACATCAGTGAATACACAGTAGAAATTTTTTTTTTTTCCTTTTTGTCTTTTTTCGTGTCCGGCAACGGATCGCAACCCTCAGTGTCGCGCCCGTACCGGACCGGGACCGGCAACGGGATCGCAACCCTCGGTGTCGCACCCGCCCCTTGCTCAGCCAGTGAGTGGGAACCGGTCTGTATGTGGGATCCGAACCCTCGGCGGGTGCACCGCCGCGCTCCAAAGCGGCGCACTGTAGCAGTGCGCCACCGGGCCGGCCCACAGTAGAAATCTTGACATTGCTCATGCTTTCCTTTTGTCTGCCAAGCAATAGAGGTCTCATTTATGAGATTAAAATTCAGAGAACTACTAGTTGACAATGTTATATAGCAGCAGAAACCTTGGCCAAGATTAGCTAGGGTTGGAGACTCCTGAAATGTAGAGAAAGGACGATCAGCTCTCCCATCTTCCTCATGAAAGAGGGTGGTGATTATCTTTGACCCTATAGGAAAAAAAATTGAAATACTATTGGAAAATTAGTTTAAATAACTCATCACTTATAGATTAAGTAATATATATTTTCCTACATTGGTACCGTGATGTGCATAACTGACTTTTTTGGTTATCTAACAGATAATCTAAGTTAAACAAATTGATGCATCGATGATTAGGCCTAACCAGGGACCAAGGCTTATGTCTGTTTCCGTGGAGTTCCTTATTTAACTTACTATAGACATCCTAATATGGCCCCAGCATTAAAGAGAACATAGCATAGCAGAATGTTCAGCTGGAAAAGAATTTGGCATTGTTCAAAGGTTTGGAGGACAATTACAACACTCATAAAATCAGAAAATGATACATGAATCTTTTTTAAAGTAAAAATGTTGGCTTATTTCTCAAAATGTTTCTATTACTTAATAATATGAGTATTGGTGCCTTTGTTCAGCACATAATGTTCAGGATAATTTGGTAGACATGAACTAAAGATCCTTTAAACAACTTGCTTTTATCGCAATTCAATTTTATTCCTCTATTCATGCATAGTGACATTCACTTAGTGACTTTGTTGTGGGAACATTTCTTTGCATATAATATACAGAACCATTCAAGTGTAGTCTGTTTTGGATCATTATCCATTTCTTTGGGCTTTCTTGGATGGAACAAATAGAGTCCAGTTAACAGCCTCAAGTCAGAAATATCTGAAAGACATGACTTGTCTTATACATATAATTAGGAAAAAAAACCCTTTATTTTTGGATATACTTTAAAAAAACAGTCATTTAAAACAGAGAGCTAGTCTGAAACTTTGGCAAGTGTGTGTATGTGAGAGAGGCAGAGAGAAGAAAGACAATATTTGTTCTGATTTGCTTGCTGAATTTTCAGTTGAAAACCTTTGTTGTCAAGGAGGGAAGGAAAGATTGCATTTAACCAGGCCAGGTGTGTTAATTGTACTTGGTAGGACAGAACTCCATCTAGAGTCCGAGACCCATGTGCTCCTCTCATGACTCTGTGCCTCCTTGCAGGTGGCCCGTTAGAATATGTCCTCATCAACATCCTTAGAGATTCTGGTAAGGCTTGGCCAGTGGAGAGGAGTAACCAGACCAAAAATGGCATCTTGTAAAAAAAAATGAAACTTTGAAAGCAGAAACACTTAAGGAAACACTTATGAAGAGGACACAATAGCCAGATGTGTCCTGTAAATCAGCCAATCTAGCTGTTAGAAACTAAGTAGTTTTGTTGGGGTTGGAGAGAAATAAATAAAAGGCAGCCTGTGCAGTGAAAGGAACACGAATGAGCTATGGTGTCAGATAATTCCAAGTTTAAATCCCGATGCTGCCACTTTTACTAGAGACATGACCACCTTAAATAAGTTACTTAATCTCTCTGATCCTTCCTCTATGTACCAAGAGGATTTTACATTCATTCAGCAAGCATATATTGTGCGCCTATGGTGTACCAGCATTCTGTCAGGCACTAAGGATTCACTGATGAGGACCGGCCCGGTGGCGCACTGGAGAGTGCGCCACTTGGGAGCGCAGTAGCGCTCTCGCCGAGGGTTCGGATCCCGTGTGGAGACCAGTTCCCACTCACTGGCTGAGCGTGGTGTGGGCGCAACACTGAGGGTTGCGATCCCATTGCCGGTCCCCGGTACAGGCGCAACACCGAGGGTTGCGATCCCGTTACCGGTCAGTAAAAAAAAAAAAAAAAGGATTCACTGATGAGTAAGACGCCGTCCGTGTCCTTGGGTAGCTCAGAATCTGCTAGACTCACAGAGTGATATGGCTCATGAGAACATATGTGAAATCACTCAGCAGAATGTCTGGCACATAGTGGCTTAATGTATTTATTTTCCTTTCCTGTTTGTCCTCTCAGCCTTCCATGAACATGGGGAAATCCAAAGATTTCCCAAGAATTTAGCAATTTTAGTCAACTATTTTCATTACCTCCCATACAAAATCTCTCATCAGGGATTGTCATAATTTGGAATTTGGTTGGTTAGATGCATAGGTTCTATGGAATCTGTACTGGACTGAGTCAGCAGACATGAGCGCCTCCTCCAGCTTTGCCAATAACTGCTCTTGATCAATTCATTTCATCTCTCTGGGAGTCATTTCTCTCAATGGTATGACGAGGGCTTGGGATTAGTTAGAGTTAGGGACGATCTTTACCCCTTCTGATCCCACATTAACTGATTTTACTTCTGATTCTCCATTTGAATCAATGTTGTGCAATGCCATGTGCACGTCTGTCTTTCTTGTATTCTCCTTCCCCCGCCCCCACACCCAAAGCTTTGTCGGAGCTGCTGATGGACAGGAACATAGCTTTGGCTGTCAGCCTTGATTCAGTTGCTTTTGATTCTGTTCCTTCTTCTCATCTCTGGTTTTAGGACAAATGGAAGAGGAAGGTGGAGAGGAGAGAAGACATAGATGTCTCTACATCTCTCTGTCTGCCCTCTTAATTAAACTTAAGGTGACTCTTAGGTTCTCTGTTTCATGCTAAGAACACATGAGGCTGAAGACCCTCTGTCCCCTAATGTCATCATCATTGCTTTCATTTGTAACCACTGAGTCTTTAAGTTAAATCACAGAAGACCAAACATCATAAAACACATGAGGCTGAAGACCCTCTGTCCCCTAATGTCATCATCATTGCTTTCATTTGTAACCATTGAGTCTTTCAGTTAAATCACAGAAGACCAAACATCATAAATGGTGAGAACTGGAAGGAACTTTGGTGGTGAGTTGGGAATCTACAAAACTGAAGTTCTGGAAGGAGAAGGGAACTTTCCAAGGATGGGAGGTTTGTTAGCAGTCCAGTTGAACTCGAATCCCTACTGCAGCTCCTTTTCACTCTGCCATTGCTGGAAGAATGGTTTTTATGGTTTGCTCTCCACATTACATCTTATGTGACCAAATATCATATGCCTCTTTCTGTGGGACCCTCTCCTCTTACCCCTGTGGTCTCTCTTAGCCTTATGGGGTTCTCTCCAACGTCTCCTGGGCTAAAGCTTTCCTTTCCACCCTTCAGTGTATCAGAGCAGTTCTAGGAAAGGATCTGAGAAGCTCCTTGCCACCCTTAACCCTATGTATCCCTTCTACTCCTATTTGCTTCTTAACAAACATGTTAATCATGGGTCAGGTTTTTTAATGCTTAATATGAGCATGACACTGTGTTAAGTACTTTCCATTAGAAAAGCTATGTGATGTGCTGTTGTTTTCCTCCTTTTCCAGAAGGGGAAATTGAGGTTTAGAGAAGTTTCTTGCTTTGCCTGAGGTTCCAAATCCGGTATGCAGTGGATCCAGGATGGGAAGCCAGGTGGTCTCACTGCAGACAGGGTCCGTGCCTTTAAATGTTGTGGTGTATTCGTCCTACCCTCCTGCTCCCCTCACCCCACCCCAAACATACTTCTCTTCCTTTTTTGCAATTCCTTTCTGCCTGCCTCACTAAACACTGGAGATTCTCAGAGTTCCCCTTGTCCCTATTCTCCATCCCCTATATGTGTGATCCCTGAGCAGTCTTGCTCACATTGAAGACTCTGTACTTACCGATATCCCCACAACCTGGTTCTAGCCCCATTTCCAGTTTCTTCTTTCAAACTATCTATATATGGTTTTATCTGGATATCTACACAGGCACCTCATACTCAAAACCATGTGGCAACTTTTTGATTGCCCATCAGGCATCAGCCTGGAGGAGGAGACGTTTTGGAGCCTTCCTGATTCTGCTGTAGTGAAACTCTGGGTGTGGCTCCATGCCAGAATGTATGGGACTGGATATTAGAAACTATTTTTATAAGCATTTATCTATAAACAAATGAATTAGAAAACCTTTTTTTCCCCCCGTGGAAAAGAATGTAGTTTAAAAAATGATAGGATGATTTGTTTTTTTGACATGGATATTCAAGGAGGTGTTTATACCAAAAGGAACTGTGTAGAGATGATTTTGGAAATGGTCTGTTTGCCACATTTGGGGGCCTCTCCAGCTTTCATTCTCCTGTATGCATGGAACCTCCAAGGCAGAGGCACCTGAGAACTTCTCACAGTGCAGGTGAAACACAGCCCATGTGAGTTTCCACAAGCTCTAGTAACCCAGGGTGCCAAGCCAGAGCATGATACTTGAAAAGGAAACCAGGAACAAAATTTGGAATCAACCTCTCTTCTCTCCCCTTCACTACCCCTCGTCTCCAGCTGCTCTGCTATCTTTGGTTTAAACAGTGCTATTTTTGTCAAGATTAAGCATCTTTTTGTTTCAAGTCTGGTCTGTGCTTTGATTAGAAGTGTTCATCTGAGCTTTACTCTCTTCCTCCCTGATCCATAAATTTTTGTTCTCAAATAAGCCTCTCACTTTACACAGTATCATTTGTTTCCCATTATTGTTTGTTCCATGCTCCTAGGGTGTTCTTTGCTCTCTAATTTTAGATTATACAAAATGCCCTCTATGCAGCCTCTCCTTCAGAGGGATATAAGCCATGGTTAAGGTGTCACTTCCCATAAATCAGTTTTGGTGAGGATGAAGACGGCCGTGGCTAGGGGACTGCAGAGCAGGAACTCACCAAGTCTGACCCTTTCAAAGGCGACTTAATCCTCCCTCTTATCCCTGCCGTCCCTGTGCACGCTTTGGAGGGTGGGTGGACCCTCTTTAACATGAAGGAATGAGCTCTCGCATTGTTCGCCTTTGTCACAACAACAAAAACTCTGGAAAATTCCAATTAATTAGCAAGCCTTGGGCTAATGAAAGAATAAAACTGAAAGAGAAATGCTCTAAGCTTTCAGAGAGGCATAAGCATGTGAGGACAATGCTGATTTCAAATATTTGGGGCTGTTTGTATAATTTTCCCAGGGTTTGCCTTCCTGAGACCCGCAGAGATAAGACGAGAGAGACAAGAGCTAGGATTTGTCAGAATCAGGATGTAATAACATTGTTGGCTTTTAAGGACACTAAACGATCCACTGTCATTTGAAGAAGGCAGTTACATGTGAACTCACACAATCAGGGAAATTAAAACCAGAACATAGACCTTTGCACATTTTTTTGTTAGAGGAAAACATGGCAATTGGACAGGCATAAAGTAGATTATGCAGTAAGGTTAAAGTTAATTATTATGAAGGACTAGGAAATCACTGTCCCATTATTTCCTTGAATGAAGACTTGTAACCAGTGTGGCTGCTAGAAGTGATGGTGATGAAAAACACTGAAGTCACTCATTTGCAGCCTTTTTATTGTATGTTGATAATAATAATAACAGTAGTGTAATAACCACAGTAGAACCACCACCAACAACTACTATATACTGAGTATTTACTGTGCACTGTTGTGAGCACATTTAATTTTCTCAGCAATCCAGTTCTGTGTGACTGATGCTTTTATTACTTCCATTTTATAGTTCAGAATTTGAGGCTAATCTGTTAAATGGCTGGACCACATATATAAGTGACAGACCTAGATTTGAATCTATGTGATTTAATTTCAGTGTTCATACTCTAAAACGCCACACCATCCCACCTGTGAAACATGGTCTTACGACACAGGTAGAAATACTACTTGAGAGACTAGATGTTTTGGGGCTGGCCTAGGAGACAGAGTCTGAGGCCCTGTTCCGAGTTTGGTCACAAGTTATTCCCGTGATCTTGGACAAATCGCTCACTTATTTCTGGCCTTCAGTGTGTTCATCTGTAAACTTAAATTGTTGTATCAGATGATACCTCAGGTATTTTCCAGCTCCAGTATTCCAATTGAGAAAACAGTAAGCTTCAGATACAAGGTAAGTGAAATGGTCATTTTTGAGGCGAGTGTGTGTGTGTTTGTGGGTGTCTGTATACATTGTGTGTTTGTGTGTGTGCATGCTCAGACATAAAAAATGAGGTAGCAGCTTTCAACCCAAGCTGATCTCTGTTCACACCCTAACTCTCCTCTATTACTTGGGGCTGATTGCTTTATTTCTTTGAATTTTAGTTTCTTCCTTTCTCTGATGTAGGTGACAATATTATGTGTATAGAGTCCTTAGCATGAGGCCCAGGTATTATCGATACGTCCCCTGTCTATCCTTATGTAGGTGGTGTGACAATTGGGTAGAGAGTACTCAACTTAGGGAGCTGGGTCCAGAGAAGAGATAAGTTAAGCAAAGGAACCTTTTCTTTTCTTTTCTTTTTTTTTTCTTGTCTTTTTTTCCGTGTCCGGCAACGGATCGCAACCCTCAGTGTCGCCCCCGTACCGGACCGGGACCGGCAA
>NW_007728116.1:136117-154511 GCF_000696425.1 Galeopterus variegatus | reverse complement strand
CTGAACCCTCGGCGGGAGCGCCGCTGCACTTCCCAAGCGGCGCACTAGCGCAGTGCGCCACCGGGCCGGCCCAGGAACCTTTTCTTAAAGAGGTGGCCAGCTAGTCATTTTTGCATGAATGGATCTGTGGGTGATTGATCTCATAGGTGAGAATAATTCATCCCTGAAACCATCAAGCTTCTGGCAGTTTTCCTGTTAGACTTCTTCATTGACATATCACCTTCCTCTCATTGTTCTTTGTTGGGCAATTATTTTGTCAGCGTATGTTTTCCAGACTCCTTGAAACAAATGGTAATGAAAGGATGTTGGTGTAGCAATCATACTGGGTTGAATAGTGTCCCCCACAAATGCATGCCTACCTGGAACTTCAGAATGTCATCATTTTTGGAAACAGGGTTTTCTTAGATAATAACCAAGTTAAAAGATGAGGTCATACTGGATTAGGGTGGGACTTAATCGAATGACCAGTGTCTGTATAAAAAGAGAGAAGTTTGGACACAGACAAAAAGACAAGAATGCCAAGTGAACACAGAAGACACGCAGGGAGAACACCATGGGATGAAGGAGTAAGAGAATGGAGAGATGTGTCTACAAGTCAAGGAATGCCCGGGATTGTTGGCATCCGGCAGGAGCCAGGAGGAAGGATCCTCCCTGAGAGCCTCCAGAGAGCGTGGCCCTGCCAGCACCTTGATTTAGTACTTCCTGCCTCCAGAACGCTGAGAGAATAAATTTCTGTGGTTTAAAGCCATTCAGTTTTTTGTTATGGCAGCCCTAGGAAATTAATACAGCAAGTACAGTAGTTGTTTCTAAACCGTAATAGTTGGGGCTGAATGAAAGGGGAAGAGAGGAGTAGACACTGAGGGGAAAAGGAAACACATGGCATCCACAAAGAGGTGTTTTTGAAGCCATTTATTGTCATCCTGGTTCCTCTTCCCAGGGTATGTAAAAGCTCTTATTAGTCTTCCTGTCCAGGATCAGAACAGGTGTCATGGAAATGCCAAAACAGAGAACTTGATGAAAATTGGAGTTTTAATAGGCTAACATTATTTTTTAAAATCTGACTTTCATAAAATCCATATACTGTAGACTGGCGATTACTGAAGGAGATACTAAAGTGTTGTTCATGCAATTACTATCTAGAGAGGAACTTCTACCTGGCTTACCAGTTGATTTAAATATTCTTTTGAAGTCATGTAGGTGCCATATACTGTAGACTGGCGATTACTGAAGGAGATACTAAAGTGTTGTTCATGCAATTACTATTTAGAGAGGAACTTCTACCTGGCTTACCAGTTGATTTAAATATTCTTTTGAAGTCATGTAGGTGCTCTGAGTTAAAAAAACTTGTCTACACAGTAGGTTGGAAAGTACAGAGTTCCTTAGAATTAAGTTATTATTTGGAATTGGGGGACAAGCCTTGAAATTGTAGTAAGAAAAATAAGTCTTAGTTACCTAGAAGACAAGGACTTTGCAGAAAACAACATGATAATAAGACAAAACCATCAAACAAGATTGGGCTATGTGGACTCAGTTTGTTCCAGAAAAGCTCAGAGTGAAGACAGCTCGTGAATTCTGTCATCAGGCAGTGAGGCCCATATCACATGTCACTTTGCTTTGTTTTTAACATGTGGCTCAAGCTATGCCAGACCTACTGCTGTGTGGGAGATGTACTTTCTGACAAAATAAGGCATTTTCCTGGCATCAGGCCCCTTTGGAATTTTTACTGGTGTGCATAAACCCAGCGAGTCTGTATTTCCCACACATATCTAATGCAGTCACACTTGGCTTTGTGGGTTTCTGGTGGTCTTGAAGCCTGTCAGTGTCAGTGTGATCAGTTCCTTATCACCACCAGAGGTTACTCTGAAGAAATGAAACCCGGCGTTCGTTCATCCATTATTTAAAAATCGTCTCCCATCTACCATGCCTGTTACAAAGAAGAAACAGAGGAAGAAAAATAGATAGACTAGCTTTGGAAGGACTGAAAATATTTTGTAGACTGGAAATGAAAGTATTTCTAGCAAGCTGTCTCCTTTTCCTCTTTCTCCTCATCCATCATGATAATAAAGTTCACTGGGAAAGTTCATTTGTATTATTTCATGTTCAAAGAGATGATGATGATGATGGTGATGGTGATGATGACAATGATGACATTAATATTAATGTTCATTCTTGGTTGTCTGTTATTGGCTGAGCTGAAGTACTGTGTAAATAAATCCCAGGACATGAGTCTGAGCAACTCTGAACTCCCTTTTGGAACTCCATTGGCTTGTCCTCCAAAGTCGTGGTTCTCCTCTCCTGAATGTATTTCACTGTTGGTCATAAGAGGATCAGTGAAACCACATGGAGCCCCCATCACAAATTCACTATCTCAAATGGAAAAATTAGTTCAAGAAACTTTTCCAGCAGTAAGAGGTCATGGTGTGTTTTCTCTGTATAGGAAGGATAGAACAGGATCATCCATCTTGAAAGAGGGGCTGAGAGAAGGCAGAGATTGTACAAAATGATGGAAAAATCCCCGGTGTTTCATATATGAACCTGGGAGATGATTCACTGGGTTCATTCATTCAAAACCTATTTGTTGACTGCGTGTCAGATATGGGAGTAGGGCCTAGAGATGCAGACTCAAGTGAGACGCAGGCCCTGTTTTCTAGGAGCTTACAGTCTAAAGTCAAGAGACTAGCTGTCATCACCAAATTCATCTGGTGCCATGATCCTTCTTGCTGAGGACATTCCGGCTAGCCTGGCTTTCTTTTCCTTCCTCTGGCACACCAGGCTGGTTCCACCTTCAGCCTTTGTACTTGCTGTTTCCTCTGCCTGGGACTCTACCCCCATGTTCTTGCATGGCTGATTTCTTCTCACCATTTGCATCTCAGTTTGTGAGCCATCTCATCTCTGCCACTCAGTCCGGAGGAGCCCCCCCACCCTGTGATCCCCCATCCTATTTACCCATTTTCTTTCTCTTGTGGCACTTATCCTGTTTTGAAATTATCTTGTTCCTTTATTCTTCACTTGTGTATATATTCACCACTAGGATGTATACTGTATGAAAACAGGGGGATCTTACTTGTCTTATTTACCATGGTGTCCTCAGCAGGACATTTTTGCTGAATGAGTGGATGAATGAATCAATGATTGTAATACATTACGATACCTTCTGTAATGAAAGCCTCAACAAAGTGCTATAGGAGAATGAGGAAAAGAGTGATAATTTCTGTGTCTGAGCTTGTTGGGGACGTCTTCAGAACAAAGACATGTGAGCTGGATCTGGAAGGCAGAGAGAATGCAGCAGCAGGTGCTCTCCTTTCTTGATCCTGTCTCCCCACCTGACCCACTTGCTCCGGGCGTTCAGTGAACAGCCCAGAGAGTTCACTAATACAGTTTTAATAGCCCACAACTGTGACCCCTGCCCTCTTTGGACACATGGATTAGGGAAGTGGAGAACACGTCTTTACTGAAAACTTCTCTTTCATGCTGTAGGAAGTTGCTAAAACCTTGTCTTTCCAATAAAGAGAAACTTGGAATTGATGTAACGGAGAAAAGGAGCTTTTGAAACATAAGTAGGCATTCTTGATGAAATAAAAATAGAAGCTTAAAAGACGCATCATTTTTGGAAAGGAAAAAGAGATTTTTTTTCTCCCTTACTGTAAGAAAATATGTGTGGATGAAGCATGTGTGTTAAACTATAGAATAAAATTTGCATATTACTTCAGGGTGCTGCAACCACGGCAATTCAGAGTTTTGTCAGTCCTGATAGACATACTTGCATTATATATATCCATTAACAAGATTATCGCTTGAAGAGACAATCATATTTTTACTGAAAAGGTTTTTTGAGGATAAAATTTATTGATATTTGATGAAGCATGAAGTTTCTAAATGAACCATGAAAGCAATAGCTAAACTAATTAACTGCACATAAAGGCTCCCAGAGTACATACGTGATGCGAGCTGTGTGCTTATCAATCGTGCCTGGTTACACTGACATCCTGGATAACATGCGTCTCATATATGCTTTGTGGAAGCAACAGTAAATCCTACTGTAATGCGTGCACTAACGGAGGAAATAACCATTTAGATTTTCTGCAAACGTGGATGGGATATTTAAATCAAGCACTGCAGGGTTTATATCCTGGATAACATGCGTCTCATATATGCTTTGTGGAAGCAACAGTAAATCCTACTGTAATGTGTGCACTAACGGAGGAAATAACCATTTAGATTTTCTGCAAACGTGGATGGGATATTTAAATCAAGCACTGCAGGGTTTATAGGTTATAATTTAGCAGAGTTTAAGACTAGTAATACCAACATATTATTTCCACACTCTTGATTTAAGCCTCTATCTATGCTGTTTTATTGAATGATAAATTGTTCCCTGGTTCTAAAAATATACATCTTCCCCCCACCCCTTTCTCCACCAAAGAGAAACCAAGGATGCTAAAATACATGAGATGAACATTTTATTGTGCAACAGGGATTCACATACGTCTTTTCAACTGCATGCAAAAACATGCTCTGCTGAGAGCTCAGAATTTTAAAAAGCAGGCAAAATCAGTCCTGCTTTGGCAGCCCTTGGAAGTCACGCCAGTTTGGGAGGCAGACGACTTACCCTAACACAGCTGTTAACGTTGACCTTTTCAGCCAGTGTCCCCTTACTCTTAGCCATAGGCACCTACTCTCTGCACCATTACCACAGAGTCTAAGTCTCAAGGAATGGCTCATGCACCTTTCTGAAAATGATACTTATTTGCCAATAAAGGAGTCTGACAAATTATTAAGACCTGTCCCGTCTTAATAGTCTATGCGAATGGCAGGGAGGCAGACACTGTAATAGACATTAGGGCAATGCTCCTCAAACTTGAGTGTGCACCAGAAGCCCCCAGAGGGCCTGTGAAAATGCCAGTGGGTTGGCCCCACCCCCAAAGGGTCTGATTCAGTAGGTCTGGGGTGGGGCCTGAGAATTTACATTCCTAACAAGTTCCCAAGTGAAGCTGATGCTACTGGTCCAGGAACCACACTTGGAGAACCGCTGCAGTACCGTGTGCAAGCCAGGGGAGGGGAGGGCATTTTTCGGGTACGCCAGTCAGAGAAATCACAATCAGGGAAGGTTGTGTTTTGTCTTGAATATTCTTTAGATTCCCATCCTCTACCTTTTTCTTCCTAAAGGGGTGTTTTTATTCTTTCTTTAAGACATCAAGGGTCCTCTTCATCAAATAAGGGCATGTAACTTATTCACACTTAGGTATAATGACCCTTGGCCACTTAATGGGCTACCCTGAACAGGGACATGTAAATTTTAATAGGGTGAAATCAAAGGAAGAAGCTCTGTAGAAGTTCAGATCTCTGCCGGTGTGTGGAAGGGTTTCAGGTCTGAACTCGCCATTCAGGGCAAATACTCTCCCTGCTCATGAAGCATCTCTGTGCCCCAGTAGCCTCTGAGGTGATCCTGCTTTGCTTTCAAGTTCTCTAATACCTAACCCAGGGCCTGTCATACAGTACATACCTGGTAAGTGTGTATTGAACAGATGGAGGGAGGGAGGGATAAACGTGTCCTAGTCACAAAAATGATTAAAGCTTGTGTGATTTAGTGCATCTCTCTCCCTTTGCCCATAAATGAAAACAGAGCAGCATAGCCTGAAAAGAAAGAAGTCTCATGGTGCACCAGGGCGCCCCACCCCGCCACAGCCCCACCTCACCTGTTTTGGGGGCTTAATAAGCTAATTAATAAGAAGAGACATATAGAGAAATGGGAGTAGAGGAATTTGTGTTGGAAAGGGCTGAGACTGGATTAAAGATCGAAGAGAAGAGAGGAAGAAGGAAGGCAAGAACACGTTGCTGTGGGAACATGAGGGAGAGTTTGTTTCATCACGTGGGAGAGTGGAAGAGTGAAGGAAGGCCGCAGGGTTGCTGAGGGGGTGACAGCTGTCAATCAAGAGGGATGGCAGAGTGTGATGGTTTTTGAATGTACTATTCCATCTGAAACTGGAATGAGGGGTCCTGGAATTTATTTGAGTTATGGGTGATTAAAAGTGCTGATGGAGCCCAAATAATATATTCTTAATGTGAATAATAAGGGAGAAATGAATTGCAGTAGCACACAGTGGGAAGGTGCTTAGTTGTTCCTATGCTCTTCCTGAGCAGTGGTTCTCAAAGGAGAGAATCCTGGGAACCGGCAACTTCATCATCATCTGGGAGCTTTGGTAGAAATGCAGATTCTCAGGTCTCATCCCACACCCATTGAATCAGAAACTCTGGGAGGAGGCTTGCAATTTGTGTTTTTATAAGCCGCCCAGGGGGTTCTGATGCACACTAAAATTTGAGAACCAGGGGGTTAGAAAGTTGCTATACTTAGGGTTCCTCCATCTGCAGGAACAGTCGAGGCTGTGCCTGAAATTCAAGAGGGTTTTGGGTAGCTGGTGGCTAATGTGTGAGTGCTTCCTTGGTGTGAGCACAAATTTTTCCTAATTATTTCGTCATTTGAAAGGCCTATGAAGCAGAAACATTTTGAGCTCAGCAAAGAAAACAATTGAGCTGAATATTGAAAGGGAAAAGAGAGGTTTATAGAGCAGTTACATTGAACAGCTGATGGAGAATGTATGCCCTGGCTGCCAGGTCACGAGCCTGGGAAAGTGACTTGGTTGTGGAGCGAATGGGCTGTGTAAGGGTCAGCGGTTCCAGGTGTGACCTGCCTCTGATGTCACCAGCTGCACCGTGTGCATTCTATCCTGCTTTCTCACCTGCTTTACTTAGTAGTGTGACCTTCTTAGTTTTTTACCCATTAGTACTAGTATTTTTTATTTTAATAGCATTTTTTTTTCTGAGTATACAAATTATACATGTTTACTGTAGGAATTTTTAAAAATATTGATGGACACAGAGAATAAAATAAAGTCACCTACCAGTACTTTGCAGATGCAGAGACATCAAGTGTTAATATTTTAGGAGATAAATACATGTGTATATTCTGTGATTTTACTCTAAAGTTTCATGTTCTCTCTCTCCGTATTGTGTTATGAACTTTCCCCCAGGTAGTTCAGTATTCTTTAACAATGTGATTTTTAAGTATCAGCAGAAATTTTTATGTGTGTTGAAAGTGTACTGTCATTTGTTTAGTAAAGTTTGCTTTCCTTTTCATTAAAACGATATTATCACAAATATCTTTAAAATGATGGTCTGAACTTCAAAATATTTCCTTAAGGTGGATTATTGGGTGAAATGAACATTTTAAATGCCCCTGACTGTGCTACCAAGTTGCTTACCAAATGGTTACCACATATTATACTCTCAACTCAATCTACTAGCAGAATATTGTCTATTTTATGTTTCGTCTACTGGAGTCTTCTTTTGTGAGTGGTTTATGTCCTTTGCTTTTTTTGTCCCCATAGGAATATTTGTCTTTATTATTGATTTGTAAGGCTTCTTTACATACTAAGTCTTTACCCTTTGGTATATAGAGCGTTAGTACATTTTCTAGTCTTTTGTTTGCTTTTTCAGTTTGTTTATGGTATTTTTGAGTTAAAATATTTTTGTAGTTATATATGTTCATCTTTGCCTTCTGCATTCTAACATGAAGTAAAATTTAAATATATATATATATATATTTTTTTTTTTCGTGTCCAGCAACGGATCGCAACCCTCAGTGTCGCGCCCGTACCGGACCTGGCAACGGGATCGCAACCCTCGGTGTTGCTCCCACACCTCGCTCAGCCAGTGAGCGGGAGCCGGTCTGTATGTGGGATCTGAACCCTCGGTGGGAGCGCCACCGCGCTCCCAAGCGGCGCACTGTAGCAGTGCGCCACCGGGCCGGCCCTAAATATATTTTCTTTCGGTCACTTTATATATTTATTTTTAATATTTAGCTCTTTATTTCCCTGGGAAATTTATTGTCATATATTATGGCTGATTGTATTCTCTGATGATGACTGAAACCATAGCCCCCTTTCCATGTGCTCTTCTGTGGTGTGACTTTACCACTCCCTTGTCAAGAGGTAGAGTCAATTTCTCTACTCCCTTGAATTCAGGTGGACCCCAACACTGCTTTGGCCAATAATATATTGCAGAAGTGATACTGTGCTGGTTGCAGGCATGGTCCTTAATTGGCCTGAAAGCCCCCTCTTTCTGCCTCTTGGAAGCCAGCCACCATGCTCTGAGCAGCCCAAGCCATGTGCAGGGGCCATGTGTCTGTGTTTCCACTAACTATCCCAGTTGAGCTTCTAACCAACAGCCAGCATCAACTGGCCGCATGGGAGTGAGCCATCTCAGGTGTCTGTCCTGTCTACCCTTCAGTGATTGCAGCCCTAGCAGACATCTGACTGCCATGCACGAGAGACCCAGAGAGAGAAGCGCCCTGCTGAGCCCAGTCAACCTCCAGAACCACAAGATGGAATAATAAAGTGTTGTTTTAAGGACTCTTAAGTTATGGGGTTGTTTGCTATGTAGCAATAGATAATCAGAGCAAATCAAAAAATGTGATCAACCATATTAATAAAATCAAACATAAGGACCATATGATCATCTCTATTGATGCCGAAAAAGCATTTGATAAAATCCAACACTCATTCATGACAAAGACCCTTTATAAATTAGGTATAGACGGAAAGTATCTCAACATAATCAAAGCCATATATAATAAACCCACCGCCAATATCATCCTGAATGGGGAAAAACTGAAAGCTTTTCCTTTAAGAACAGGAACCAGACAAGGATGCCCACTCTCACCACTCCTATTCAACACAGTATTGGAAGTATTAGCCAGAGCAATCAGAAAAGAGAAGGAAATAAAGGGCATCCAGATTGGAAAAGATGAAGTCAAACTGTCCCTGTTTGCAGACGATATGATCCTATATATCGAACAGCCCAAATCATCTACAAAAAAACTCTTAGAGGTGATAAAAGAGCTCAGCACAGTAGCAGGATACAAAATCAACACACAAAAATCAGTAGCATTTCTATTCACCAATAGTGAACAAGCAGAAAGAGAAATCAAGAAAGCCTGCCCATTCACAATAGCCACCAAAAAAATAAAATACCTAGGAACTGAACTAACTAAGGATGTGAAAAATCTCTATAACGAGAACTACAAACCACTCCTGAGAGAAATTAGAGAGGATACAAAAAGATGGAAAGACATCCCATGCTCCTGGATTGGAAGAATCAATATAGTGAAAATGACTATACTACCCAAAGTAATATACAAATTCAATGCAATCCCCATCAAAATTCCAATGACATTTCTCTCAGAAATGGAAAGAACTATACAGTAAAACCGGGGGGGGGGAGAGGAAGATATAACAACCACAACTTTTTTTTTTTGAAGTTCTTACAACAAGAAAATGGAGGGGACACACCTGGGTGGGAGGGGGGAGAGGGAGGAGGGAGGGAGGTTTCGGTGATGGGACCCAGTAAACAACTACATTGTATATTGACAAAAAAAAAAAAAAAAGAACATACATAATATGAATGGGGATTTAGTTCTGATTTTTCTTCCTAACTAAAATAAACAGTTGCCCTTCTACCATTTATCGATTTCTCCCCCAGTCATATGCTAATTTTTATTTATATCTGAAGTCATGATCTTATGCTTCTGTTCTGTTTCTTTGTTCAGTTTAGTCTTCCATGTTCCATAATTTTTATTTTCATAGCTTTATAATATATTTATTTTCTTTTCAAAGGCTTTTTGGCTGTTAGTACTAGTTCCAGGTGAGTGTTAGAATCCCATCAATAAGGTAGTGAATAAGGAAAGGCCCATTAGGACTTTGCATTAAATCGGTGGTTCTCTATCTGAGGGATATACTGTCCCTTGGGGACATTTGGCAGTGTCTGGACAGAGTCTAGTTTTGGTTGTCACAACTGGGGGTGCACTGGCATCTAGTGGGTAGAGATTAGAGATGCTGCTCAAAATCTCACAATGCACAGAGCACCCCTGCCTTGAAACAAGAATTTTGGGGTATAAAATATCAATAATGCAGAGGCTGAGAAAAACTGCATTAAACCTATAAAATAGTCTGGAAAAATGAACATACTTAGCTATATTTAATTTTCTCACCCAGGAATATGTATGTATCTATACTTCTTTGTCTTCAGAAAAAAATATAGTTTTCTTCATGTTACATGCTACTCCTAGGAATTTTTAATTATAAAATTTTTTTCATTATATTTTGAAACTCGTAATTGATAGTATACAAGATACCTGTTGCTTTTGTTATATTTATATTGTGTCTTTTCACCAAATTGAATTTTCTTTTCATTTATAGTAAGTTTTAGCTGATTCTGTTGAATATTATAGGTAGACACACTTTCTGAAATTTAGTTTGGTAAAAAGGCGACAGAGTAAACTCAATGTTTACTTAGAAAATGTTTGAGCTAGAAGGGATTTGTGAGATTATTTAATAAGCTGATTCTGTTGAATATTATAGGTAGACACACTTTCTGAAATTTAGTTTGGTAAAAAGGCAACAGAGTAAACTCAATGTTTACTTAGAAAATGTTTGAGCTAGAAGGGATTTGTGAGATTATTTAATTTCTTGCCTTCATTTTAGTGATGGTAAATCTGAGACCTAGAGAAGTTAATTTACCTGCTTCATGTCCCATAGTTTGTATAGGAGCCTAGAATGGAAAAAAGCACCCAAAAATAGCCTTTGACCGAGGGCAGTGAAAATTCTCATAATTTGCATAAAAATGTAAAACTTGTCACAGAGTTTAATGCCTTTCGGATATTATGGAGTTGGGAACACCTCAGACATTTTCTCTTCTATTCCTTTCCCCCTACATTCTCTGCAAAATCCTGGCAACGCGCCTTATATTCATCTAGGGACAAGAACTCTCAGTCACACGAAGTATACCTAGTCACTTCTGACTTCTAGAAAGTTCTTCCTTTGGTTGAACTGTATTCTTTTTTCTTGAGGTTCACACATCCTTTATGGCTGAATGGAGCTGGAGAAACAGAAGTTCACCAGCTGCTCAAGTGGCAACTAGTAGAGGTTTTAGTGGAAGTGGAAAACATGGTTACTTGTTGGTTGGCTAGAGGAGATACAGAGTTGGGAGGGTTTGAGGTTCCGGTTTCTTCATACGAGACCCATGTGAACTTGGTTTCCCATAAATACTTCTTGAATGGAATTGAATTTTATATGATGTTTTTTTATGTTTTCTAGTTCTTTTTTTGAGAGGCCTGAGGGTAAGAATTCTGCACAAGGAGGTCTTAACTGCAGATGCCCCTCTGTCTCACCTTCCGAGGGTCTCCTTTCTTTGGGGCCTTCAGCCAGGGTACCCCCTGCTGTGGAGACTATGAGCAGGTTTAACTAGGAACAGATGATTCTTACGTTTCATTACCAGGCAAAGTCCCTGTGCCATGGGACTCCATCCAAACTCATTGACATAATGGAGAGCCCTTTCATTATTTCAGACTCCTAAAGGCAGAACTTTTCTTTAGAACAAAGACAAAGAAAGTAAGGCCATAATGCAAAGGAATTCCCACAGTGCATAATTGCTAATTGGACAATTGTTCTGCAATTATTATTATGCCAGGAAATAATGGCCTTATAGCCTCACTCACTGCTTGTTAACTTGCTTTGAGATGACAATCTTTTAAAAAATTATGCTGTCAAGTTTGATATGTGAAATTAGACTTTCTTCCCGTTTTGTTTGAGAGGTGCTCGCTGTTCCTGAGCAGCCTGAACATTGGTTCCATGGCAGATTTACATTTGGCAGATAAATAAGCAGGCACCAGTTTTACTAAAACCTGTTGTTTAGTCGTGGTTCTATTAAAACCTAGGGTTTAGGAGATATGAGCAAACTCAAACCAAACCTCTTTTTTTTTTTAGTGTTGAAGTTAAACAATCTCATTTCTCTTTTTTTCTGGAATTTCATGCATTTTGTCTGATCTGGGAGAGTGATGGTTCTTGTATCCTTTAGGCTTGAAGACTAAAAAGGAAGAGAGAAATCTCTCTGGGGGTGTTTTCAGATTCAACCTGTGGACTGAAATCAGTTCCAACTGATCTTTAGGCGCAGTTGTCAAATGGGAGTTCTCCAGGTCCCTTTTCAACACTGATCCCTTCCTCTGTGCTTACCCGTTCTCTCTTTCAGCTCATCTCTCCATGAATGCTCCTGTCCCAAACCCAATGCTCACTGTGTAGGAGGAGGCTACCATCTGCCATCTTCACTCTATGTGAGAAAGGCATTTTTAACTTCCTTAGAGGTATTAGCATCATTAGATGTCATTTACAACTGACAGCCCAACGAATGTAGGGTACAGTAGAAAGTGGGTTTAGTTGGGCATCTGAGTGCTTGGATTTTTGTCCTGACTCTGCCATTAACTAGTTGTGTGACCAGGGGAAAGTCACTTTACCTGTCTGGACTTGAGTTTTACCATCTATAAAATAAGGAGGTTGGACAGATGATTTCTAATATTCCTTCTTGTCCTGTAAATTTATGAATTCAAAGCATGGTGGGAGCAGGATACATCTTTTTCTCATGAAGGAAGCCCTTGAAATTATGTCGACCTCTATTCTGGTTTGAAGGTAGACTTTTAGATTATGAGAGATTTAAAGGATTTCAGATGTGATCTGCAGGTGGGAAGGAGAATTAACATTTATTGAGCATCTGGTTTGCACCAGGTTGGGTGCTAGATAGTTCATTACGTGATCTCACCAAGCGAATTGAAGTGATTTGGCCAAATTCGCACAGTTACACAGCCACGGACCAAACCTGGCCTCCAGGCTTTGTGACCTTGCTCTGGCATGAAATCCTCTTGCCTCCTACCGCTGACCCCGCCCACCCACACATCCACATTTCTCTCCTCCTTACTTGAAGTGATTTGGCCAAATTCGCACAGTTACACAGCCACGGACCAAACCTGGCCTCCAGGCCTTGTGACCTTGCTCTGGCATGAACTCCTCTTGCCTCCTACCGCTGACCCTGCCCACCCACACATCCACATCTCTCTCCTCCTTATGTTAATATTTTTATTGGATAGTGAAAGCAGGGAACAGCTGCTACTTGCCTGGGGACAGTTGTTGGCTGGTTAGACTTTGCTTTTAGGTCAGTGCAGTTTTGCAAGATGAAACCTTGGGCTACTGAGGCAGAATTTTAGAAAAGACCCCCTTTATCCTTTATTTATATTGTTTTTATGGTAGGCCGATTTCTAGTAGAAAGGGGCCCTGGAAAAGGTCAGGTCTGTGTGCGATGTTGCCCTTCAAGGCACCTCATGTTTACTTACTGTATCTGATACCTTGTGTCGCTGTCTTCGTGCTCATCTGTGGGTGTGTGTGTGTATATACATCATGTTCTTACATCCCTAACATATGTCCTGATGAATCGTGTGCACTCAAGACTGTTGAATGAATAGGAAGTTAGTGAAGCCCTTCTATATAAGATGTATGCCGGTGAGTATTTTCATCACTTGTTCTTAAATGTCACCATCATTACCATAATCATCATCTCCTCCTCAATGTCCCAATAGCTTTTATATCTCACCGAGTTTTACCAGATATCATTTGTGCTGTGATTCTCTCGATCTCTGTTTCCCCTGTTCTTATCATGCAGTTTAACCACTGATTGAGTGAATGAACCAATGAATTTGATGTTAGGCACCCAAATTCCTGAAAGTAAGAGGAGTTATATAATAGACATTTAACCACTACTGCAATGGTTAGACTAATGTCATCTGTTTATACTTGCAGGCTGACACCATTTATGGTGTCGCAGAATAAATTAAGGTGTCGTTCCTGATTATTGCTTATATATGGAAACCAAAGTGTCAGAGGCTGTGGGTGAGTGTTCCAGCTCTGGTAGAAGAATGGGTCTCCGGTTATCCTCTGTTCTGTCCATTTAGGAATATTTGTCCAGTTGTGTGGAGGGTGGGTGGTTAAGGGTGCATGAGCTCATAGACTTATGTGTGTGTGTTTTGAGTTTGACCACACCTGGGTTTGAATCCTCACTCCTGGCAAGTTACTATGTTTTCTGGACCTTAGGTTTCCTCCCCTGTGAAATAGGATGGTAATAATCAGGGTGGTTGCACGACCTGAATGGGTTAATTCAGGTATACTGCCAGGTATCCTCCACTGGCACCAAGTAAGCCTTCCATTAATGTTAACTTTCAATTTATGTTTAATGTATGGGTGAATGATTATCATTATTATTATTAATAGTAGCAATTGTAACAGTATAAGTTCTTGGTGAGGAAATACGATCACTGTGTTGATAGCTGGGTAACCCGTACACCTCCTTTGTGGTACTTATGAATAGCCAAGGAAGGGGAGAGGAGAGAGAGATTTGTCATACTCTTGTTCCATGGAGGCCTTCATGGAAAAGGTGACAAGTCAGACAGTTTGGATAGGGAGGAGCTGTGTGTGCAATGCGGTGGGGAGATGGCGCCTGGTGGGGAGTGAGAGGGGAGACCAGTGGGTGAAGGTTAAGGATGGCCGGGCAACCAAAAGAGGCAGCTCCTGCTACAAGACCCCCACTCCAGGCCTTTCAGCAATATCTCTATGTTATTTTATTTATTTTATTTTTATTTTCCCCCTATTTTAAATAAAATCCTCTTCTCTTTTTGGCCCTCCCACACCTACCTGTGGAAAGAGGTCCTATACTAAAACATACTACAGGTGTGCTGTGGGTATTACCTGTTTATAGACATTTAGTGAGTGTCTGCCCTCTGCAGGAAGCTGTGGCCTGGTACTCTGTGAGTGAAAGGGGGAGTGGTGAAGGCAGATAAGGTACAGTCCCTATCCTCACGGACCTGCCTGTTAAGGGGGAAAGGTAAGATACAGGTACATAAGGTAGATGGGATCAATAGCACAAAATATGCACGAATAACATTACCCAGGAGTTTAGAGGAAGGATAAAGCACTGTGAACTTGGCACAGGAGGCAGCGACGTGGAAGGTTTATTTCCAGGAGGAGGTGGCATTTGACCTGATCTTTGACGACGACAACAGGTGCATGGCTAGTGGGGAGGGCGGTCAGGGATTTCAGGGTGCCTGGACTGTGTCTTCCTGAAGGGAGTGTGGTGGGGAATTCAGGCTGAAATCAAATCTCCTGCGAGTGCAGCAAGGAAACTGATGTATCCAGATCTCATCCAGCGTCAGTGATAATTAGTGGGAGTTTTCCTGAAGCTATTTTTGCTATAATAAGAAAAATAGGGGAGGGATTAAGAGCTCTAGCATTTCCAGTGCTCAAGTTAAATGTTAACTCCTTTGTGCAGTTAACGACTAACTTACTCTTTCTAATGCAAAAGTAGAAAGGAGAGAGAAAAAACAATGCAGCGATAACCACCTCACTTAAAAAAAAACTTGGTTTGCTTATGTGGTTGCTTATTGAGTTGAAAACTCAGTACATATGTAGCTATTATAGAGATGTGTGCAAACTTGAACAACAGACTTTACACATAGCTTTGTGAATTTTCTGGGAGTTTTCTGCAGGGTTATCAGAGAGTTAGCTATTTTCAAACACATTCCTAGTTTAGCCATTAGAAAATTACAGGTTTTATGTGTTTATAAAGTCAGTAGCTAAAATAGTGTTTCCAGAAAGGTAGGTGAGCTCATCACGTCTGCTGTGACCCAGGCAAGTTAATGACCTGCCCAGTATTGTTCGCACCGGCCAGCACCGGCTGACTTCACCAGCGGTTCCACTTGAAGGGAGACATTGTTTCTTATGCTGCATTTGTCTGAAGCTTTCCTCTCTGCACACCAGCCTTTGCTGAATGTCCTAGCAGTCCCTGAATGTTCCTGCTGCCTGCACTTTATGAAACCACCGAGCAAGTAGTCCTGGAAATGTATGCAAAGTACTCTGCACAGCTGTCTGAGGCCCCCAGCAAAGAGCAAGATGTAAATGCCTCAATACCCACACAGGTACACAAGCAGACACTGCACAGGAAAGCCTCACAGTGCGAGGACTTCAAACTTCTAACTTTGACATGTCAGTGGCCAAGCAGCCTGGAAACATGAATAATTTAAGCATGAGGTGCTTTTGGTGATGATTCTGATCATTTTTCAGGAAGAATTATGGTAATGTATGGAATGGGGGTATTGGAGGAAGGGAACTAGGAATCGTAGAATTTATATTTGCTATAAGAAATTAAAATGCAGCATGATGTAGAACTTTCAAAATTTCTTAGGATATTACCTGCCTAATGTTCATGTTGGCAAAGGAACGAATGGCCAAAGGAGATTAATTTCAGTGGGCTTAAAATTTTAAATGTCAGGTGCTAGAGTGGGGTGGCTGGAAAATAAGAGACAGATGGTGAAATGCCTTTGATTTGGGATACGATTTAATGCGTTTGACTCTGAAGATGCTATTGGGCAGACGATCAAAATGGAGAAAGAAGAGCAGTGTAGTTTTAAAAAGTCAGACGGAATGCTCTTCAGAATGAGTGCCAGATAGAATCCTTGTACAGTGGGTCTGGCCTGTTTTAAATGAGTAGCTCTTGCATTATCCTACCCCTCTGCTGGGTTTATCTGGAGGAGTGTTTAATTTTTATTATTAGGCTAATCCTTGGATTAAAGATATAAGAAATTCCCATCTTTAGGGAGGTGTTTGAGGTGAACTTTCTTCAGGGTTGTGTCCTTGCTGGAGAAAAACCTAATTCGCCGCTGAGTGGATTGTAACTGCAGTTGCTAATTTAGAAATCTGTTTGTTAGATTCAGGTGACTTTGATAAGACTTTTATTCTTTTCAATCTTATGTATTTGTGAGCGCATTCTTGGGAAGATTGCTGCTGGGTAGTGTTGCATGTCAGAGATGAGGGAAGTTTAGTTATTAACCCTAAATAGAGGGTAAAGGGGGGCAATAGGCAGTCTGTGGAATGAGGAAAGGGCCAGGTTGAAATATTTCCAAAAGGCATTTTTGTTGTTTATACTTGTTAATTATTAATATTCATTATTGATGAAAGACGGTATTGAGTTACATGAGGGGGGCAATAGGCAGTCTGTGGAATGAGGAAAGGGCCAGGTTGAAATATTTCCAAAAGGCACTTTTGTTGTTTATACTTGTTAATTATTAATATTCATTATTGATGAAAGACGGTATTGAGTTACATGACACACATTGTTTGGAAATAAATGATCACATTTCTTTCTTTTTTTGTGTGATGGCTGGTTGGTACAAAATGATCACATTTCTTATCTGAAACTTTGGTGGATATTAAGCTGTTTCAAGTAATTGATATTTATTCATTTAGTAAGATTTTCCCCCTTCTTTCAACATGAAAGACAGAAATCTATGAATTTCCTTCACATAAGGAGCTTGTTTTATGAAAGTGCACTTTCCTCTCAGCTTTGGGTGGCTTCTTATAATATTAAATGAATATGTTAAGAACTGAATTTGATAAAAATAGGTCAATAAGTAAAAAGTATTTTTAGAACAAAGTACCTATCTCATGCAAGACAAGTAGATAATATGTAAGGGTTTGAAGGTTGGAATTGCTGAATTAATTACGGATACTGTGTTTTGTCCCATTGTCCGTGCCTTTTCAGATATGTACTCTATGATCATCTTAGTTTTTTAGAAATGAGCTTTTGAAGAGTTTCTATGTTTTGTAGTTTATCGTGTATGTTTAAATGAAGTATATTCTGTATAAACTCCAGTGAGCAAATGTGCACATGATTAAACACTGCTCTGGGAGTAAGAACTGGCTGATGCTCAGGTAGGGGAGGTGGGGAGAGAGAGAGAGACAGAGATAGAGACAGAGAGAGAGAAAGAGAGAGAGAGACAGAGAGAGAGAGAGAGAGAGGGAAGAAAATGAGGGAAGGGGGAGAGAGGGAGAGAGAAGGAGATGGAATGGAGTTTGAGACTGGAGGTCCCTCTGACAGATTGGAAATTGATGTGAATTGGAGACTGCTCTGAGAGTCACACTGTAAAAGTCAATGTTTATGCCTCTTAGGCATTTTGGGCTTTTTGAATGTAATTGGGTTTATTTTAGCCTCATTCTTAAGGACTGTGTGTTGAATTTCCTATGGGCTTTACTCGTTTTTAGTTTTAAATTGTGTTGTTCTGATCAGTTGGCTCTAGTGTGTATCACAGCAGTCGTGTGCAAAGGTACCAGTCACAGCATTGGCAACCCAAAGAGTTGTTTGGGTATAGAAAATAACACACACAGTTGAACCACCTCCGAGGCTAGTTTTGCATTTGCTGGGGTGGGTTCCAGAGGTATTCCTGTATTGCAGTATTTTCCCAGTAGGGAGAGATTGTAGTAGTAGCTGAAAATCTTACCTACGGCAAAATAAGTGGGCCGATTCTGGATCAGTTTATTCTCTCTGTCATCTGAAAGACTTGCCCACTGACCTCATCCATAGCTTGGTGTTTGAGCTGTGAACACTTGATTCACCACTTTGCAGAGCCCCAATCAAAGATCACAGATTTTCTGGGGGACCTGGGAAGGTCTGCCTTACCTTTATGAAGGTC
>NW_007728116.1:111823-136107 GCF_000696425.1 Galeopterus variegatus | reverse complement strand
GAAAAAAAAAGAAAAGAAAAGAAAACATACTTCTCTTTATTACTATATTTTTTTCCTGGATATTTTGCAAGATGAGTATTTCAGAGAGTAGGTTTGGCTAACTAGTATTTAATAGCTGAAGAGAGAAGAAAGAGAAGGGGATACTTGTGAAATTTGGCCTAAGTGATTTATTTGCTCACTAATCCATCAGCCTTAAAACATAATTCGATTTCTCAGAATTTCTCAGAGACGTGCATATCTTTAATTGCTAAAATTTCATACACTTAGATGGGTCAGGTTTGGAAGCAAATTATATTGACTCCGTTTTGAGAATTTAGAGTTAGTGCTGTTTTGCTAAATCACTGTCTAACATTCCTCCTTACTGAAAATATTTTGGAGATACCTTTGTAATTTTTCTGTCCACTGTAAGGAGCTCATATGACACAGTGACTTATAGGGATTTATTATAATTTTTTATTCCAAATGGTGGATTTATTTTAAAGTTCATGTCCCTCTCATTGTGTAAGACGATCAAAGTGAGACTTCTGCCTGTAGTTGTTATTTTTGTATTGTTATGGGATATTTAGAAGGGAGGAAAGCAAATTCTGGCAGGGTTTTTAATTTGGTTCACCTGGAGCAGTCAAATGAGAAAGCACTTTAACCTCCAAATTAAGGTCTGTATTTAGTTGACTCTTGAGAATTGGGAGGATTTTATTTCTCTCCTCATCTACTTTGAAAGCCATAGAATCTTATGTTGCTTATGGTGTGTTATTTATTCTCTTTTAAGACTTTGTATATTACTCAGGAAATAAGCCTTTAACTTGACTAACATTCAGTTTTTTATTCACATTTATTCTCAGCTTTAGCACTCAAATTCAGATAAATAACTACTACTCCTTTTTTATTTTTTTATTTATTTATTTTTATTTATTTATTTTTTTAATTTTGTCAATATACACTGTATATGATTATACTACTACTCCTTTTTTTAAAAAAGTATTATTTTAGGGAGAATGTAAGCACAACTCTTAATTTAGGTTTTTTCTTCACTGGCATCAATGTGAATTATGATTGCTTTTTCATTTTGATGGGAGAGAATTTGGATTGGAAGTTGTGCTCTTTCTCGTTGTTTTACCAAATTTCGGATATTATCAGAGTTATTGCAGGTACAGTGTTTGAATTAATATCTCCAAGGTGTAGAGATAAAAAAAACCACATTTACTTTTGTACCACCTCATGTTCCAATAATGTTTACAGAGATGCTTAGATTAGTTCTCTTGTAAGTTCAAAAATAGCATTAAATCAGAGAAACAGAAGGGAACTTACATTATGTATGCCCCAGCCAGACTGCCTGTGTGTTGAGATTTGTGATGTTAGAATTTTGTTTTTATATTTTGGTAATGTGGTTAAAGTTACGTGATTTTATACAATGACCAGTTGATTGAGCCAAAAGGTAGATATTTCAGCATTCCTGTCTCTCCAATTTTAAATGAATCTATAATGGGTATGACTTACTCTACCAGTTCACACTTAACAACAAACGGTTCTTTAAATTATTCCCTTTAGATCAAAACAAATCAGACTCCAAGACCCCCATCTGCTGATCAGTGGGAAATTCAATTTCAGTCATTGTTAGTTAGGACGTGCTCATACCCTGACAAGGTAAGACAATATCCCAGGGCTTTTGTGCAGAGCAGCACATTCAAGAGCTTTTGTGGTTCTTGGTCTATCGGGTTATAGCTGATGTCTGCCCATTGACCAAGCCCACACGATCTCCAGGAGCCTGCTGCTCTGTGCATTGCTTGGACACAGGAATCTCTGCTGGAGCTGGGAGCCCCAGGCCAGAATGACTGGCCTTTGTATATTTGCCATAACTTCCACCTCCCACTGCCTTTTCTGGGAAGCTGCCTGACAACTCAGGACCATCAAACTGCTATGCCTCCCAGACTTTGGGCAGTCTCACCTCTCTCCCCCTTCTTCTGTCTTCCTCCTAGAAGCACTCTCCTCTTTCAGAAGGTTCTGCAGCCATCAGAGCACCTGGCATAATCTCAGTGAATTTAAGCTTCTACAAGGACTAGAAGAGAGGATGAATTCAAGCAGTGTCTACCTTGAGCCCCTTGTAATAATCTCTCTGGAGACAAAGGAGCACAAAGCTCAAGTAATAGCTCAACGAATTTTCTTGCCTTATACTTGAGCTGCTGAATGGGCTTTGGAGCATAGAGTCAAGAATCTAAGGCCTCAAGGAGTAAGAGTATCTGTCTGATGAGATAGTTGAGCAGCCTTGGGAGACTTCTGCAAAGGAAGCTGGGTACTTTCCGTCTCTTAGAACTATGGGTGACTTAGTTTTTAGTGCAAAAGAATGTAATATCCATAACCATTTGCTTTTCTCTGGGTCTGAAGCTTCTGAGTATCCCATCTGGACTTGCAAGCTTATAAGAAAGTGGGACAGAAAAAACTTATGATAAAGAGTATGTGTCTCTTTGGACAGTTCTGAGGAATTACTGTTTGGGGGAGAAACAAAGGAAGCCTTGCAGCTTTTAATGATGACTATGTAAGCTCTGCCTTTTAGATACTAAGAAGTTCCATCTAATATGAAGGATTGAATGAACCAGCTCATAGATTCTGAAAAAAAAAATGGCCCATTGACTTATATTGAGTGGCTTAGGCTACATTCCCTTCACATTGAACTTGTGTGTGTGTGTGTGTGTGTGTGTGTGTGTGTGGCAGGAGGGAGTATGGACAGAGGGAGCAAACTAGTGATATTTTCAACTGTTCCATAATTTCAAGACAAGGACAAATCAACACTTGTGTCCACTGGAGACCTCTGTCTTTGTACATCGTGACTCACATGCATTTAAGAGGAACTTCTTTTTTTTTTTTTGGTCCTTTTTGAGACCGGCTGCACCGTGCTCAGCCAGTGAGCGCTGTGAGCGCACCGGTCATCCCTATATAGGATCCGAACCCGCGGCAGGAGCGCTGCTGCGCTCCCAGCGCCGCACTCTAAGCGTGCGCCACGGGCTCGGGCCAAGAGGAACTTCTAAACTTCATTTGTGGCCTTGAACTGTACTTGCCTTATGAATTGCCCTAAAAATCATATTCTTTATCCATTCATCCAACAGATATTTGTTGAGCACCTCCTGTTTGGCCAGGGCATCCCAATCATTGTTCCTTTGCCATTTCTTACCCTACCTCTGTTTTTGGTTGGCTTGGGGCGGGGGGGTGGGGAAGCAGCTTAGGAGGTACACAACCTTGATTCACAGAAGAAAGCTTTGGAATTGAGTATTTCTGAGAGGCACTTCAACAACACTCTTATTTATGTTCTTAATAAGGTAAGTGGGGGTTACCCCGTTTGCTCTGCTTGCCTCTGCCAGACCTGGTCTCCTCCTGAGATCATGGCAGCGTCTTCCCAGCTTGGTTTCCTGCCTTCAGTCTTTGCTCTGCTTCCATATGTGCTAAAAGTAGTCAGACTGTTCCCTTCATAGTTACTCGTCACATTCCACCTATGCTTGAAAACTATAGCTCTTTTAGGGTGCCTGGCCTTGGAGGTTGTGTGCAATCTGATAACCCTTTGGTAAAAATATGGATGCCTAAGGCTACTGGAGTACCTGCTGTGTGCTGGACACTCATTCTAAGTGCTCTACATATATTGACTTATATTTAGTGCTCTGAACAGCCTTATGAAGGTGGGAGCAATTGTCATTGCTATTTTCCAAAAGAGGAAACAGAGGCACAGAGAGTTTAAGAAACTCACCCCAGGTCACACGGCTGGTAAGTGAAGCCATTCTGGCCCTAGCCTCTCATTCTTTACTGCTCCCCCGTGTTGCTCCCATAACACCTTCTCAGCACACTGCCCGCTCTATATTTCGGCCAGCCTGACCTTCCTAGTGTCCCCGTCCCCTCCAGCCATTACAAGGCTCAGATCAAATCCCATTAAGCCTCCGGCAGTTTATACAGGTCTTTTTCTTATGTGAGCTCTTTTTGGATTCAGCATTAAGGCATCTCCGTTTAAGACAGGGTGTTTCCCACCTGTTTTCTGTGTTAGTTAAAATTCTCTCCAACTGGTCATAAGCTCTTTTGACTGAGGGTTAATCTGACAGCCTAGGACTTCCTTAGCATAGTGCAGCATCAAGCCCACACTCAGGAAATGTGGCCTGTTTGTGGTTTTTGGGAAACTGAGGCAATTTTCTCCCATTAATGTATACTTCTTCCCTCACCTTCCTTTCATTTTTTTCTTATATTTATGGAAGTCTTCTTTTTCTAGAGTAAGCATAATAATTCTACCGTCATACGTTTTTGCAGATTAGTCCACTGGATAAGCCTTGGTTTAAGCCTGTTAAATTAAACTGTAAGAAGGAATTGTCTGACTCCTCTGTGTATCCACACTCCCTAGAGTATGTACGATAGCCCAGAGCACGGACACAATAAACGAATACCTGATCAGTGAGTACGACATTACTACATTGTGCCTGGACTGCTGTTTCAGTTTTCTGGAGTAATAGTTTGCTTATTTGACAAATATATCTGCTCTCTTCCCAAGGGATTGGCGGAAAATTTGTCCAAGGAAAAGCAGTAAAATGTGCTTACATTTCCTCTTTGGATTTCTGGGCTAATTGTTGGTGAACTTTATTTAACACTCTTGCTATACTGAGTCTCCATGGAGCAGAGCAGCTTTCAGTTAACTTGGCAAATCATTACAAGAGAGAAGAGAAGGGTCAGCATAAGCACTCTCTACTAATTAGTTGATAATTGATGTACAATAGCTGACTGATGGGACTTTAGAATATAAACTCCGAGAATATTGTTTAATTTGTCTTTCCATCTTTACGAGGTGGCTCGGAACAGTGTATTCCTAATAACATTTTATCAGGAGTGTCCAGTGGTGGGGAGCAAGACTGAAGCTTTATGCACAGGAATCCAGGGCACTGAGTGGGACAGAAAGGAATATGATATTTTTTAATCTCTCAGGGTATAAATGTGATTCCATTTAATGCAGGGATGAAATGAAATGAGTAATGCTGGTGATTCCATACTTTGTGGATGACATTCCTGAACACTGACGAAGGCTGGAAGAGTGTTGGTGTGAAAGTGATATTCTTTGTGGGATAAACACGGGAGATTCGAGCCGAACTCCTGAGGGCAAGATGGTGGGAGATTGCATGATTCATGGGAATCTCCCTGGGTTCGGATTTGACCCGTGTATTTATTGGCTCATTTGCAGTGGAGTCACAAAATAGACTTTACCTGAAACTCGATTTCCTAAATCTTCATCAACCGATTATAAAATCCTCAGTCTTTCTCTAACTTGTGTCTGTAGCTTTTGCTTTCTTCGTCATTTAGCACCTATGGCCTCCTCTCTGTGTCCAGCTTCTGGTTCACGTTCCCTTCCAGCCTTTCTCCACACCTCTGCCAGATTAGATTAATCTTGGGTGAACTCTGCTTGCAATGGGATGCACCACTACCTGCAGCTCGGGGTCCCAGATGCATGGCAGCCGGCCAGTCCTCCAGTCTTGTCTGGTTTAGATGGTTTCGGGGGGAGCTTAGGAATCTGCATTTTTGGAAAGCTTCACTGGTGATGCTAATATGCAGGCAGGTTTGAACCACTGGTGAATACCTAATGTCTAGCTTTTAAATCAGGTCCACTGGGCTGACCGAACCAACCCTCATATCTCTGTCTCCCCCCTTTCTCCTGGTCAGAGCCCCCTCTTGCAGGAAGCCCCAGCTCCTCCTCATGTCCCCAGGACACACAGTGCCTATTCCCTTCTGTTCCCATGTCTACACTCTACTATTTCCTTCTCTTTCATGTGCTCATTCTTCCTTGATGTTTGAGCTTATTGTTTTCTAAAGTGTGTTCCTTGGAAGAGTCCCTAGGGAGAAAAATGCTCCCTAAACAAATGCATTTTGCATATTACTTGCTCCTTGGGAGATTTATTATAGGCGTTTGCATTTTTTAAAGGCTTTGAGAAGACTCATAATAAATAGATATGTTTAACTTTGCTATATCAGGGTTTCCCGGTTATTTGACCATGGACTTCTCTATAAACCTGCCTTATTTATCATTTAACATTTTTGAGCATCCTGAAGAACTTTGGGAAATGCCTTTGTGATTCATTTGTCTTCTTCAATGAATTTTCTGGGACATAGGAATTGCCCTCCTTCTCTGAACTCCTGTCTCTATGATTTAGCTTCATGCTTAATCCTACACAGTCCAGTAACATTATCTGATTGTTTCTGGGTGACCATGTCTTACCTCTTCAGAGACTGTAAGCTCCATGGAGGCGGGATGCTGTAGCCGGCATTCCTTATCTCCTATAGGTTTTGTGCAGTTTCGAGCATTTGTAATATTTGGCAAATTGAAATGCTTTGCCCCTGAATACAGGAGCCAGTAATTTCATTCTGATTCTCACCCTTTGGTGTTCTTAGCCGTTGACCCATGCCTTATTGTGTTTCAGTATAACACTACACACTCTCATATATTCATTAAATTGTTCCTACTGTATCTCAGCAGTGACACATTACAAATTTGACAAAACTCTACATAACCTAGTATGTCTGGTATGCAGGAATTTATTTTTTTTAGTTCTAGGGAGGGATATGAGTGAACGCTGGGAGATCCGATGACCTGTGCTCTTAGCAGTGTCTTTGATGCTTTTGTATGGGGGAGGTGGGGAGAAGGGTACCTGTCCCTTTCTGCAGTGAAAAGCATATATTTTTCAAAGTTCTCTCATATACTTGATGCCTATCCCATTTGAGAGAAGAGAAAGGGCTTGGATTGATACAACGCCTTGCCCAAGATTATAAACTTTATTATTGATGGGCACCTGCGTTTCATTATAGTATAAGAATGAATATATGTATTATGATGTTACCTGTGTTATTTCGGTATTAGTTTAGAGATATTCTTCTCTGTCAAAACAGGCATATTGTAATGACTTCTCTTAAGAACAAGGGGGGGCATCTATGCCTTCCTGACATCAGTTTTAGAATTTTAATATACAGATAGATTCATGTGTGTGTGAACTTAGAGACAGATATGGAAGCGTATATAGTCAGCTGTTAGAGGTGGTTATCTTAAGGGCACGGTATTGGAGAGGGGTGGGGATATGAACTTTTTCTCTACATACTTCTGCACTATTTGACTCTTTAAAACACGCATACATACACAAATATATATTATTTTTGAATTTAAAATGCCTATAAAGGTAATCACAAATAAAAGATGACTAGTACATTCAAGACAATGCTCTGAATTATACTAAGTTAATAAGCCTCAGAGATGGAATGTTTATGCCATAATTCCTAACATAATTTGAGGTCTGCAAAGGTAATCACAAATAAAAGATGACTAGTACATTCAAGACAATGCTCTGAATTATACTAAGCTAATAAGCCTCAGAGATGGAATGTTTATGCCATAATTCCTAACATAATTTGAGGTCTGTGAGGGGGCCCATAGTAAATAGTATATTTCTTCCCCACCAGAATATCCTTTTTTCCCTGGTACTGGATATGTCAGAAGGCATAGCCTTGTGTGGCAGCCCAGTGGATCTGTTGACTGGACCCTAGTATTAGGCCGTCTTACCCACCCAGCCCAGGGTGGCTCTGCCAGGACATGCCTCCCAGGTGAAGCTTGTGCCATGTGAAGGAAAACTCTGTCTTTCTGTGGGTCAGCTTGGTCCTGAGAGGAAGATGAGAAGGGTTTCCTGAGATACTCCCCTCTTAATCTTCCTAATTTGGCAGAGAAAGACCAGATGTGTACCGAGAGACAATTCCTCGCCTTAGAAATGAGGAGCTAGGCAGAGGTGTTCACACCGTTTTGCATACAGAAGTTAGATAATCATTCCCCCTATGATGGCTCAATTTGCATTACTGAAAACATTGTTCTGTAACATAATGATGACAGTAACAACAACAAAAACTATTGCTACGTCTTATGGCTATGTTTTATGGCTACATTTTATGGAGCAGGCACCTCATATACGTTATCTTTCACTAATCCTTAAAGCAACCATGTAGGGTGTATGGTGTTACATCTCTTCTAGAGATGAAGAAGCTGAGGCTAAGACGTAAAATTAACCAGCCAAATGACCAAAGTTATATTCATAAGCTGGCTGTGGAGACCAGCCACCTTTTCTTATGCAAATCGAAAATATTTTCCAATAGCATTTGCAACTTGTTTGCTTTTGAAGGGAGTAGAAGGCTCATATTTTATATTGGGCACTAATTTGGATTTATTAAAAGAAGCCTTGCCATTTAGGTATATTTAGGTGCTTCATGGGAAGATTTGAGCCTCAAAGTTGCAAAACTTCATTTGCAAACGATCTAAATTGGCTTTCAACTCTACCTCAATTGTGTGCTGAATTTGGAAAATTCAGGAAAAAGGGCCAGGCTTATATAAAACAGGTTTGCACAGTAAAAGTGTATGATTGAGAGGTTTAAACAAAAAAACAAAAAAAACCTTCTGCTGGTCTTTCTTGCCAAGTTTTGAAATTCCAATTTTTTTCAATTATAGTATTTATTGTTTTGTAGTAAAATGCTCTTGAGGTATTTGGCTAGTCATTGACACCTTAGTCTGAAATAATCAGTCTTTTCTTAAAGAGTCAGCAGAGAGAAAGATAAAATTGAGGTGAGGAAAGATAACAGCCTGAAGCTTGGAGCCCATCTACGTAAGGGAGGACACATCTATTGTGTGTGAGTGTGTGTGTGTGTGTGTGTGTGTGTGTGTGTGTGTGTGTAGGTCTTGGGCAGGGACACGTCAGCATGTAGTCCCTGATCACTCAGGAGAAAATAGGCACTAGAAACAATATTAGAAGTGTACCAGAGACACGTTCTTTAATAAAATGTAACTAACATTTACAATGAATTTATTAAGTGCCATGCCCTAAATATATTATGTGTATTAGATCTTTTAATCCTCTAAACAACTAAATGAGGTAACTGCTAGTATTAACTCATTTTAGAGATCAGGACACTGAGGCACAGAGAGCTTGAGTAACTTGCTCAAAGTCACATTGCCAGTAAGTGGTGGACCTAGGATGCAAACCCCTGCTTTTAGCTACTGTGCTATGTGCTGTTAACCTCTCATTTCTTTCCTTCCTCTGGCTTTTTCACTTTTCCATCTGCCTTCAGTGCCCTAGTGTTCAATGATTTACTAACCCATTCTTGAAGACCCACCTGACTATGTGTCTCAAAACCTTTCTTTGCAACTCATGATCCTGGATTGGAAAATGATTGCGCTAAAGGGTGTTTTTGGTAACATTTAATATAGATGGCTTATTACACACTAGTACTGTAACATTGTTAAATGTCATGAATTTGATGATTGTATTATGGGTATGTATTTAATGATGAAGGACATGAAATCTGTGACTTATTCTTAAATGGTTCAAAAAATCAATACTAATAATAAAAGTAGTAAGCTTATATATTATAGAGAGAAGGATGGATAGATAAACCATTACATGAAGTTGGAGCTCATTATACAATATTCTTGCAACTTTTCTGTAGGTTTTAAAACGTTTTAAAGTAAAAGATTAGGAGGAAAACCTGATTCCTAGAGGTGTTGAGGCAAATATTAATATATACTAAACCTTTTAATCCTCAGAACAACCGTAAGAATTAGGTACTATTATTGTCCTCATTTTAGAACAGGATGCTGAGGCACAATGACCTTAAGGACCTTGCCCAATATCACACAGCCAGTGAGGACAGGAGGCAGCGCTCAAGCCCTGATACGTATATTTCTGTTTCCATAAAATCCTGTGTATGTGTTAGGTTGAGCCATACAGAAATTGCTCATATATGATCATTTTTGGCCTATTAAAAAAGGCATTTCATATGATCCAACCTAGGAGCAGGGATCACCTCTTTTATAATGAATGGTTGGCTTGAAGTGTGTCTTCAGGGCCAGAGTCCGCTCCATGGGGGCCGTATTCATCTTGCTGACCATTGTCTCCAGTGGACTTCCTGGCTCGTGGATGGCATCTGATAAGTGTCAGATGAATGAACAATGATGACCAAAAAAACTGTGGTTACTTCTCTCCTCTCCTTCCATATGTATTTCACTTTTGTTGCCCCTGTATCTATGTCATTCATAGATATGAGTGGTTCCAAACGATGCAACTTCAGCAGTTATGATTGTGGCATAACCAACTACTTCAAGAGAACCCTTGTAACTAATGAAGTCATTAATTAAAAGCATGCCCCTGCTAAGATGACCTCTCAGTTCAGAAACTTGAAAATGCTAAACATTTGTGGTCCCCACCAGCACACAGTGATTTTTGGCTAGAATGCATGTGGTACTCAGAATGCCATCCACTCGGATCCTTATTTGAGCAGTAAACACATTTTTAAAACACATCGTGTAGTCTCTAAAAATAAGCGGTATTTCAAAATGAAAACCAGTGCACAAGTAGTTGGCACATCTGGTAGTCAGAAGGCTTGTACAGTTCGTTTTCAGGGAAGAACAAGCCAAGGAACGTTCAAACCTGGCCAGCTGAAAATTTTTCTTCTATCTGTGATGACACCTGGTTTTAAAAAAATGGGCTCTAGCCTCAAAATAGAAGGAACATTGGAAATGGGTAGAGAATTAAACAGCATCATTTACTATCTTGTTTTGCACAAGGAATTATGAAGAACTGTTTTCTTCTTTCTTTAAGAAAGAGAATGTAGCCAAAAAGTAAGAAGTGTATAGTAATAATAACAATAACAGTAACAGAGCTAACATCTGTTGGGTCCCTACTATGTGCTAGACAATGTGCTGAGTTCTTTATGTGCGTTGTTGATTCTAGATACACAACAACCTTATGAGGTGATGTTGATTTATTCCTGTTTTTTTCAGATAAGAAGACAGAGATATAGAGATAAGGCACACAAATGTTAAGTAATTTGCCTGGGTCACACAACTAGCAGATCTTAGGCAGGCTGTCGCCAGAGCCCACACTCCAAAGCATTTCCCAATTCTGAGTAGTCTGGAGGTGTTCATTACATCTGGCATTATGAAAAAAAATTAGAGTTAGATGGTTGCATTGTTGTTTGCCTCCTCCTGTGAGACAGATGATGCCGTTTTCTAGAACATACTCATAGCTGCATCACAAACATTACATGTTACGAAGAAATCCACCATTCATTCTCATGCTTGCAGGACACCATCTGTGATGCCTGTCAGAAGCTGTCACTCCTTTGTGGTTAGATGAGGTTAAAGTTGATCAGTGAATTTGGAAGTGGGAGGTAGTGGAGTAAAAAACAATGGATTTGTTGGATAGGGAAGGATTAATGCTTCTTTATTACAGAACAAGAAAATAATGTGAACGTACGAATCCGGGGTAGAGGCTTACATGGGTGGGCAGCGTTGAGCAGTATAAAATTCTGGCCTAGGAAGATGAGTTTATAGTTGCTACTCCCACTGGCTTTATCTTCCATTCAGACCTAGTTAGCAGTACTGTGAAGAAACATCAAAGGATTGACTGAGTTGAAGTTTTGGGTTTTTTTTAATGGCACTCTATTTTGAAAATGACAACCAGGAGGGTTTCAGTGGAAATGATTTGTTAGTATTTATTTATAACTATCTTTTATTTTCATTCATTCATTCTTACCGTCACTGCACATATTTATTGTGTACTGTACACCAGGTTCTGGGCTAGGTCCTAAGGAAGAGAGACGCCTCAAACAAGGGCCTTGTCTTTTAAAAAGCAATAAAGTATAAGAGGTGAGAGGAGGAGGCATGCAAACAGTTTAGTTCCTTGAGGTGTTACAGACGCTGAGGCAGATGTGCTATGGGAGCCCGGGGGAGAAGGAAACGAAGGATTGGTCAGATCTACCCAGTTGGCAGCGGGGGAGGGAGGTCATAGAGGAAGTGACCTTTGAATTGAGACCTGAAAGATGCAGAGGGGCTCACTAAGTAGATGAGTTAGGGTAAGGGTACTCCAGGCAGAGAGAACACCATGAACAAGACAAGGGATAAAATAAAGTTCTCAGTGATCATACTGGTATTTATTGATTCTAAGGTGTGGATATTTTCACATCACAACATCTCTAAAATGTGAACACCGTGTACTAGTTTAATTATCAGTTCATGTTCTTACTGGTACATAAAATAATGGTGCGCTTTACAAAATGTGGCATTTTAGATTTGATGAAGTATCCATATGCTTTGCCATCAAGTAATATTTCTTGGATATGCTGTTCCTGCTGCAAATATGTCTTTGTTTTAGGGGTAGATAAATACTAATACCTTTTTATTGACCAGGAAATAGGCATGAAATGACTGAGTTCATTAGATGAATATATGACATTCAATTTGACAGAATAATTGACATCTCATGTTGCTTTTCATAGCAAAGGCTGGTAGCAATGGAACCTGGGAGAGAATTCAGGTGTCTCATAAACTGGACTTGGTTATGAACATTGCTTTTTTCCAAGGTAAAAGGGGAGTTTGAAAAGCAAATGCATGTAGTTTATTGGGATTTGCAAAGATACTAAATTTATGATGCATTACGTAAAAAATGTACCCATGACTCTTGGTGTCAAGATGAATCCCTGATGGTGAAATGCTTTATGAGTTGTGAAAACAGAATATCTACAACTGATCTTTCAAGTCACAAGAACATGGGTCAGATATAAACTGCAATGGGAGAGGTAGAGGGGAGGTTCTGGTTTGTGTATTTGAAAAAAAAATCAGAGAAATTTCTGTCGTAGCTAATGATCTTGGAAAGTATCCAAGGAAAAAACTAAGCATACCTGAGCCTAAACGTAAGCACACAGGCGTCATGAGAATACACCCTAGCAGAGTCAGTTTCTGCTGTGTCATTAAATCCCTGTGTGACCTTGCAGAAGTCAACTACCATTTGGATTTTAGTTTCCCAGCAGGCTGGATTGGAGCAGGGTCCCTGCTAGCTAATGATGCTGTGACCCTCCCAGCATTTTTGAGGTGTGGCTGCATAGAAGGAAACATGGTGGTTGCTCCAATATCTTGTTTGTCCTTTGACTTGGGGATTTTTTGGAAGTGAATAATACAAAAGATGACAAATAAAGAGAACTTTTGTTTATTGATTTCATTTTTGGGAAAACAAAATAAGAAATTATGCCCTGTAGAGCTAAGGAGAGTTACAGTGACACTTTCTACCTCCTTTGATCCCAAATAATCAATGAAAAAGTGAAAAAAAATGGTGAGAAAATTTTAGAACTTAATTTGTTAAACACTGAGATCATGTTTATTTTTGTTTGCTGGAAATAGGAACAGAGTGTACAGTTAACAAGACTTGACCAGGTAGTTGGCCAAAAAGTCTTTGAAAAAAGTACATCCATGTAAAAGGAATGTCTAGAATGATTCAGCTATTATTATTATTTTTTTTATAAATGAGTCATGGCAGTGTTTGCCTTTCCCCTCTTCACTTTTCACTTTTCCATAAGGACAGATTCTTGTGGGTTTCCTTTTTTTTCTTTCCCCTTCGGGTATGTACCAAATATTGCTACATTGGGAGATTGTTACTAATGAAAATGAAAAATCTATGTCAAATTTGGTTACCCATGCTGCTTTTCAAATGAGTGTTTTGTTTATGTCTCTTTCATCCTGATTTTTTTTTAATTGGGTATATGTTCAATGACATGATGAAGAGGAAAAATCAAGATTGGAGAGACACAGCCAGACTATACCTTTTTAAAGAGGCTTTTTGGAAGTCCAGATTTGAAATGAAGTAAACCAGTTAAGCAGGTTTTTTCAGCAGTGTCAACTTTCCTTGCTGGGTGATTCAAACTGTCAGCTATTCTAGGAAAAACTTGGTTCCATACAGGTAATCCTGTTTACGTATCACCTTAACCCTTTAGGTAAGGAAGTTATGATTCTTATTGTAACTGGACACCACTACATAGAAGGAGTAAAATTCAAGCACATTTTGTATGATTGGTGATTATGGAAGGGTTTCTATTATAGCATTATAGCTTTTTTATTGGAATTAGAGAAAGCTTTTTAGTATTACCAATATTAAAAAAAAATCAACGACTGTCTCTAAAGATGGTTTCACATGTATATATTTACTGGTTTCTGATATAAGGGACATGAAAGCTAACCTGATTCATTTGTTTTTAGGGGCTCTTGGCTTTGGGCCTCAGTGCAAGTCCATTGGAAAAGGCAGCTGCAACAATCTAGTGGTCACCAGCAGTCCCATGATGGTTCAGCGACTGGGACCCATTTCACCTCCAGCAAGCCAGGTCTCTACAGCATGCAACCAGATCAGTCCTAGCTTACAGAGGGCAATGAATGCAGCCAACCTGAATATACCTCCTTCAGATACCAGGTCTCAAGTTCATTTTTTTTCCGCCTTCTTTATGGTATAATCACACCCCACCTGAGTGTTTTCCCGTCTCTTCCTGACCATTCACATACACACACACACATGCACACACTCTCAAGCTACTCTTTCAATTTGAGCTTTGTAGGGGAATGTGTCTAAAAACTAAATATGTACCATGATATCATCTTAACTGGGAGGAAAATGGTTTAATACTTGCTGTCTTGTGGTGTGAGTGAAATGAATGCCCAATTTGAGATTTTTGAGCCTCAGTGACTGAAGCCCAGTTTGTAAATTTGTCAATTCTTGGTGAAGCAGTCATATCATGGCCTAGCAAATTGAGATGTTCCATGCACACCTATTTTACCTGCTAGGTTTTCAGTTGTATATATTGCAGAGTTTCCAGGCTGCTTTACAACAATCTGTTTTGTCTATTTTTCCTCCACACATCTATCCAGATATTTATTAAGTACCTACTTTCTGCATAAAACAGTAGTTGAAGTTTAGGGAGATAGTATGGAGAATAAAGATAGAAATCTTTCATTTCAAGACTTTATGATGTGTCTGGGAGGAAATACTTTGATGTATTCTTACATAAGATTTCAACACAATGTCTGATCAGGAACTGGAATAAGTAGGCACAATAAATACCACTTTAAGCAATCTCAAGGGAGAAGATTGAGTAGAAAAGGGGACTTACCTCCTCAGACAAATTTTTATCTCTCTGAAGGTTGATATTCGAGAAGGTATAAAACCAAAACACTATGCAATGTTTAAGGTCTATTTCTATTTTATCCTCTAGAAGTTATCTTGGAAAAACACAATCCAATGTTTTTGCCTCTTAGTCCTGGTTCTGCTCTAACTGCGTTTCACTCTCTTGACCTCTGCTTCCTCTTCTTTGGGGGCTGTCACCTGCTACAGTGCCTTGCAGTTCTGGGATCCTGTTTCTTCTTCCTTTCCTGTCTCCTTCTTTTCCTCCTACCCCTCCTTTCCCCTCTTGCGTCTCTGCACTGTCCTCTTAGGTGCTGTTTGAGACTCTGAAATCACAGTTCTGGGATCATTTATTTATGCCAATTTTTTCATGAGGTGGAAGATTGTTTTTCACCTGAGACTTTTTGTGATGGGAAGCTGCTGTCATTTTTCCCATTGATGATTATGCCTTGAGGGACTCCTCAGACTTACTGAGTGCTGCATGTAAAATTAACTGTGCTCATGGGGTGGGTGTCACTGGGAAGCCTTCAGCTTCCTGTCTGTGGCAGGTCCAGCCCATGCCTAGAAGGCAGAGAGTCATAATTAATGGGGAAACTAGGCAGGTAGCACACAGACTGCTCAAGCCATGTACCTTACTTACACAGTCCCTTTCATGGGCCAGGCAGAGAGGGGTCATTATCTCAGTGTTTTTTGACATATTTGATTCTTAGCATAATTTTATATCCTTAAAAGACAACACCTCAATGATGCACTGACAAGTGTTTTTGACTATGTATTCTGTGAGTCTCTTCTATGGGAAAATCTTTTTGCAGGATGAGCAAAGAAACTGGAGTTGGGAAGAGGCTTGGTGAACTATGGAACGTACTTTAAGCAATTTGGAAAGGTCACATTTATTTGTGATCCTTAAATTGGTTTGTTTGTTCCATCAGAGGAGAGAAAGGATAAAAGGCAGCAGTTCCACTTGAAGGCATTTTACTGCCTAGAGATAAAGAGAAGATGGAGAGGGAATCAGCTTAGATTTTATCCACTGGCGGCATGCTAGGGGGATGGGGGCAGGAGAGGAGGCATGGACTGTTCCGTCTGAAAGATGCCAGTTCCACTTGAAGGCATTTTACTGCCTAGAGATAAAGAGAAGATGGAGAGGGAATCAGCTCAGATTTTATCCACTGGCGGCATGCTAGGGGGATGGGGGCAGGAGAGGAGGCATGGACTGTTCCGTCTGAAAGATGGCTGCCCCATGAAAAGCTGTAACATTTGTTGTTTTTTCCCGATTATCTGTATAGTTCTTATTCATTGTAGAAAACATGGAAAATATGGAAAAGTACCAGGCAGTAAATGATAGTCATCCTAAATTTTGTCATCCAGAGACAACCATGGGTGGAATTTTGATATACATCTTTCCAGTTTTGCAAACCCATACATTGTAAGCATAGACTTTCCTTTCCACCAAATTGATCTAATTATCTACGTAATTTTATAACTGCTTTTTTCTTTTAATTTATTATAATCTTTCTTTTGTAATAAAGTCTTCTTCAGCATCAAATGGTTTCTTTCTGCCTAAGATTTCATTTTATAGAAAAAGTACAAGGGGTCTTGAAAAAGTCTGTTGATAAATGGAAGGAAAAGATAGAAGTAAAAAATATAAACTTTACTTCTCAACATAAGCTCCATTATCCTAAATTTTGTCATCCAGAGACAACCATGGGTGGAATTTTGATATACATCTTTCCAGTTATGCAAATCCATACATTGTAAGCATAGACTTTCCTTTCTACCAAATTGATCTAATTATCTACATAATTTTATAATTGCTTTTTTCTTTTAATTTATTATAATCTTTCTTTTGTAATAAAGTCTTCTTCAGCATCAAATGGCTTCTTTCTGCCTAAGCTTTCATTTTATAGAAAAAGTACAAGGGGTCTTGAAAAAGTCGGTTGAAAAATGGAAGGAAAAGATAGAAGTAAAAAATATAAACTTTTCTTCTCAACATAAGCTCCATCAAGTTCAAGATACTTTTGTAAGTGATGATACCAGACATTTAGTCCATCCCTAAAGAACTGAGGATCCTGGGAATTTAACCATGTCAATGCAGTCTTTTTTTTACATTATTAACTGAAGAAAAGTGAGTGCCCTTAACAGATTTTTTTAAGATTAGGGGACAAAAAGGAGGTTAAAAGGAGCCAAATCAGGACTGTAAGGTGAATGCCTAATGATTTCTCTTCGAAACTCTTGCAAAATTGCCCTTGTCTGCTGAGAGGAATGAGCAGGAACCTTGTTGTGGTGGAGAAGAACTCTCTAGTGAAGGTTCCCTGGGCATTTTTCTGCTAAAGCTTTGGCTTTCTCAAAATACTTTCATAATAATAAGCAGATGTTATCGTTCTTTGGCCCTCTAGAAATCAACAAGCAAAATGCCTTGAGCATCCCCAAAAACTGTTGCCATGACTTTTGCTCTTGTCTGGTCTGCTTTTTCTTTGACTGGACCATTTGCACCTCCTGGCTCTTTTCAAACTGAGGTCTTATCTTGGTAGCCATTGCTTTGATTTTGCTTTGTCTTTGGGATTGTACTGGTAAAGCCATGTTTCATCTTCTGTTACAATTCTTTGAAGAAATACCTCAGGATCTTGATCCCACTTGTTTAAAATTCCCATTGAAAGCTCGGCTGTTGTCTGTAGCTAATCTGTTTGCAATGGTTTTGGCACCCGTTGAGTGGAAAGTTTGCTCAACTGTAATTTTTTAGTCGGAATTGTGTAAGCTGAACCAGTTGAGATGTCTATGGTGTTGGCTATTGTTTGTGCCGTTAATCACTGTTCCTTTTCAATTAGGGCATGAACAAGATTAATTTTTTCTTGCAAATTGATGTGAGTGGTCTGCTGCTGTGGGCTTCATCTTCAACATTGTCTCGTCCTTTCTTAAAATGACTTATCCATTTGTAAACTGCTGATTTCTTTGGGGCATTGTCACTATAAACCTTCTGTAATGCGTCAGTGATTTCACCATTCTTCCACCCAAGCTTCACCATAAATTTGTTGTGTTCTTGCTTCAATTTCAGTAGCATCCACGTTGCTGTGATAGGAGCATAAACCTTCTGTAATGCGTCAGTGATTTCACCATTCTTCCACCCAAGCTTCACCATAAATTCATTGGAACATGGATGCTACTGTGATAGGAGATCTTTTCAAACTGATGTCATACCCTTCTTAGTGCCTCAAACTAGATGCTGTTCAGACATGTTTTTACAAATTAGAATGAGTTTATTTTGGTGCAAATCAATTTTGAAATCCATTCATAGTTTTTTTATAAGATGCATTTTCCATGAACTTTTTGGAGACCCCTCATATATAAATAAAATCGTCATTTTTTAAGCAATCTTTTATTACTAGGCACTTATTTGTTTCCCTTTATTTTGATATTATAAATAATGCTTTATTGGATCAACCCTATAAATCTTTTGTTACACAGCTCTCGTTCTTAGAATAAATTCTTAAAAGTAAGATTTGCTGGGTTAAAGAAAGTGTGCAGTTTTGAGGATTTTTATAAGTATACTTAAATTGCACTGCAGAAAAATCCTACCCATTTATAAACAATCTAAGAGAGTGTCTGTTTTCTCAGAACTTATCAAATATTAGGTATTATTATTTTAATAACTTTTGCAAGTTTGATGTACAAAATGTTATTTTACCTTAAATTGCATTTCTTAATTATTGATAATGTTGGATAGTTTTCATAGATTTATTGGCTGTTTGTAGTTTTTCTTCTTACCTTCCTTGGTTATTTTTCTTTTGGGGTGTTTATCTTAGTGAAAGCACTTCATTCTTAGCTTTGTTGGGTTCTGTTTAATCCAGTGATGAGAATCATGCCCTAATGCTGTATATTTGCCTTGATTAATTTCCAAATCATTTCTGACTACCCCCCTTGATGACAAATGCAAACTATACCTTACCATCTTGAAGAGCAAGGAGACAGTCTTGATTTAGGCATTGCCAAAACTGTGTAATTCAGAGGCTGTTGTGTCTATTTCCCCTAAAATGTCTAGGCTGAGGTGCTGATATGATAACCTCAGACAGTGGCTTTATACCAATGTAGCAAAAGTCAGGCAGTAGAAGAGATCAGACGTTACTTGCATGAGTTTTGTTTATATTTAGATTTTTATTTATTTAGTTTTCATATGCATGGTGATTCTGCACTTTTTTTGTGTGTGTGTGTGACCGGTAAGGGATTGTAACCCTTGGGTTGGTGTCGTCCACACTCCGCTCAGCCAGTGAGCGCACTGGCCATCCCTATATAGGATCTGAACCTGCGGCCTTGGTGCTCCCAGCACCACACTCTCCCGAGTGAGCCACGGGGTCGGCCCTGATTCTGCATTTTTTGATTGAACATTCATAAACTATCTGCAAGTATTATCCCTGTTTCTAAGACATGATAAACCCAAGACATGAAAAGTCTAAAGGCTTAGCCCAGTGCCCCTTAGCTTGTCAGTTGCAAAGTTCAGCCATCACCTAATAATGTCATTCCAGATCCCAAAAGGCACCACATTTAGCTTTTTATCTCCTAAACCAGACATTCTTGGAGGTATTTCCTTTTGGTTTGAAGTATGTCCACAAAGCTCAGAGGAGGCCAAGGGACTGAGGGTGGATATGATATGCTCTGGGCTCTCTGTAAGTTCTAAAATTTTATAGAGCCATTCTGTCCTCACATGCAGTGCTGATTCTTTTTGGGGATTTGCTGAGGCACATAAACAAGAACTTCCAGATAGACTAGACTGATCTTTTTTTTCTATGAGATATGTGCATATGAAATATATATTCCCTTGAACATCAGTTTGAGGAATTCCATCTGATCTGTAAGACCATCTTTTGAGCAGGCTTTGAACCGAGCAATTCAACTTGGTTATCATGCCTCTATGGCCGCATGAGAGTCACTGAGTTCTTGCTTTACCAGCCACCTTAATCTTTTTTGCTGATGGTTTCTGAGTTTTTTTTTAATATTGGTTTTATTTTGTTTGAGATATATATCTCCTTTCCTTTTAGATATAGCTCCAAATTAACCAGTCACCAGAAATAATATCCTTAGAATCAGATGAACATATGGGAATAGAGATTGCTCTCAGTATGGTGATATAGCTCTTTGTCACTTTCTTTTCTGTAGGCCTAGTGTGTGTAGCAGCATGGGTTATAGGCGAGAACCCTTCACACTCATTCAATATATTGTTGCAAAGGGAACAGAAAATTTGGGTTTCACTCATAGCTTGTGTGACTTTAAGGCTACTGTGCCGGGTCTTTCAATCAATCAGAGCACAGTGGACCACATGTGGGGTACAGGGTGGGGAGAACAATTGAGAATGTATGTGATCCAACCAACTAGGTCACTGCCCATCAAACACTGCTTTATTTCTACTTCTGTAAGGACTTTGGTCCTTTTCTTTTTTTTTTGGTGTCACCAGGAGGAATTTCACAGAACCTCAGCTTTATTTCTTGTAAAATACAAATTATTTGTAAAAATCCAGTTTACTTACCTCACAGGCTGTATCAAATGAGATCAAATATAGGGAAAATGCTTTGTAAGCTATAAATAATGGTTAGCTATCATTATATTGATTATTTATTCACTTTTTTAATCAAAAATTTTTTGAGTACTTATTATGTATCTAACACTCCGGTAGGTAATGGGGAGATAAAAGTGATCCCTTCTGTTGAAAGGCTTTGAATTTTATTGAAGAAGTTAGCACCCACAGATGCCTCAAGTTAGCTACATTTAAGATGTGATGTAGATGGTATATAACTTCTTTGGAAAGAGGACTGTTACTTAGAGCTAATATATTGGGGAGAGATTTCATGGAATAGAACTTTGAAAGGTTCAAAGAGCTGGGTAATTGCATAAGAGGGAGACTGGCTGCTAGGCAAAGGCCATTTGTTGGAAGTTTTGTGCCTATTAGGTGTTTGAGATAAAGAGAGTTGTGTTCATATTATTGCTTTAATGAATAGAATATAGAATTTGCCTTCTTAAAATATATGATAACTGTCTTAGAAAACTGAGATGTCCAAGGAGTTAAGGAATGTGGCTGCATGGGGTTATGCTCAGATTTAAATCAGCCATCATTAGGTGTAATTTGAGAAAAAGAATCATCTCTCAACAATGGGGCAAATGAAGTGCCTCACTATAGGCTTCCCTCAAACCGAATAATAGAACTTCATAAGCAAACTGTGTACAGGTGGATAAAATACTTTCTGTTAGCCACTGCTTAAAAATCTGAAATGCTCCATCCAGGGGAGCGCTGCCACGCTTCCCAAGCGGCGCACTATCCAGTGCGCCACCGGGCCGGCCCCATTAGGTGTAATTTGAGAAAAAGAATCATCTCTCAACAATGGGGCAAATGAACGTGCCTCACTATAGGCTTCCCTCAAACCGAATAATAGAACTTCATAAGCAAACTGTGTACAGGTGGATAAAATACTTTCTGTTAGCCACTGCTTAAAAATCTGAAATGCTCCATCCAGTATGACAGTGACAGGCAAATGCAGAACCTGAGAATGAGCATCCTCTCAGCCATGTAGGTCTGGTAAAGCTCTGATTCTTTATGTCCTGGAAACCTTCTCAACCTCAGGGTATTAAATAAGGTCAGTTGTCTCTGCCTCACATATGACATGACTACTGATTTAGCTTGGGTCTGAAAGAAATTCCTGAAATCTCACTGGGGAATGGACCAAAAGGCCCTTGACATCCAATCACCAGGAGCCTTTGGCTGAGCTCTGCAGAAAGAGCCACATGCTGCAAGTGTGCTGGGAAAATAATTAAAAAGTGTCCACGGGGAATTAAAAAACAGATGGTTCAGAAACCACTTTGGGGGTTGCAAAAAAGACTTCAGCCCGAATGTAAGGAAGTGGACCAAAAAAAAAAAAAATCTATGTCAAGGGCAAGTGGACGTAAATTCCTGCTGTGTTTGTCATTGGTAAACATTACTTCACTCGATGGTAACATCACGTCGATCATGGTGTTATCACCTTATACTGTGCATTTCAGAGCTGAGCTGTTTTCTTGCTAATAGCTCCATGCTTCTAGGAGATGGTGTTCCTGGCTTCCATTCTGTGAAATGGAGTAAGAGGAACAGGTGGGATGAAAATGCTTCTCTTTTCCCTCAGTTCCTTTGCAACAGGTTGATTGTGTAACAGCTGGAAATAGTAAAAGTGTTCATTTTGGGAAGATGCACATTTTATATAACACTTTGTTGTGATTAATTTTTTGTCAGAAAATATTAGCTCTGTAGAAAGCCAATGAAGGTACATATAAATAAGCCGGGTTTTACTGATATACACCATGTCTGAGTCAGGGAATACAGTATGTTATGTCTAGTGTCTTTGTCACAGATTTTCCATTCAAGGGACATAACTTTTCTCTTCAATTATTTTTAAGGCAACAATGTTATAATAAAGTAAAATGAAATGTAAAGTGGCCAGAGCTACATTATGAATGTTTTAATATGCAGACAGTATATTGTGACACATAAGGCATGTAAATGGTACTAACAGGAGAAAAATTGTTGCAAAAGTGAACTATTGAAAGGGAATGATATGCTATTGGCCCAAAGTTCCTTTGATTTAAGGATAAGAGCTTGTAGAAAATCCAAGACTAGCAAGCATGATTAACCCCTGCACAGCCCCGCTGCATAATTCCAAATATGACTTGATTTCAGTTTGTTGCTCCTTTACATATTAGAGCAGTATTTTATATATATATATATATATTTTTTTTTGTCTTTTTGTCTTTTTGTCTCTTTTTTTGGGACCGGCAACGGATCGCAACCCTCGGCGTTGCCCCCGCTCCTCGCTCAGCCAGTGAGTGGCCGGTCTGTACGTGGGATCCGAACCCTCGGCGGGAGCGCCGCCACGCTTCCCAAGTGGCGCACTGTAGCAGTGCGCTACCGGGCCAGCCCGTATTTTATATATTTTTTATTTCCGAGGATGATTTAATGTTGTAACTGAGTATTGACAGCGTGAATTGCTATCTTTTTAAAAAATGTAAATAATTCCTTAATATCAGTAAAACTAAATTGTGAAATTATTATTAATAATTTAAAATATTAACTATTAAATTATTATTAAGTCCTTAGACTGACTGAGGATTTATTTATTTTTTTTGAATCAAGCATGGGTTTATGTTACCTCCCCAAATATATTTTATTTGAAGCCTGAGACTCTGTTTAGATTTATATTCTCTGCAAAGCCTATCATAGCATGCTGCACACAGTAGGTGCTTAACCAATACTTGCTTATTGGGTTTGTTGTGACAGGCATCGATAATTTTTTCCAGGTCTCTAATTTTTCCTCCTACCTTGAAAACAATATTTAAAAATAAGACAAAGACTATTTATTACCATTAAAGTATTAAGATTATTTATAACAATAGATCTTTTGTTTTATTATTTCAGTGAGCATTAGCTTTTATTATTGTTCTTGGTAAAGTGTTATTTACCTGGAACTAAAAGGCCTGGATTTTATCTTGGCCCAAGAATGTGTTTAGTGGAGAATGTAATTAGGGGAAATACTTAAGGGATTGTCAATGCAATGTTCTTTTAGCTCTTAAGTAATCCATATCCTGCCAAAATGTTTATCTTTTTTTTTTTTTTTTCTCTCCCCTTCTGACTGCTGGTCCAGGTCCCTTATTTCACGTGAGTCTTTGGCGTCCACGACTTTGAGTCTGACGGAAGGTCAGTCGGCCTTGAGCGTGAAACAAGAGTGGTCTCACAGCCACAGGGCTCTCCCTTCACTCTCCTCCAGCCACGGCTCTCAGAATGGCATTGACCTAGGGGACCTCCTTAGCCTGCCTCCCGGGACATCCATGTCCAGCAGTAGTGTCTCTAACCCATTGCCATCCTACCTTTTTGGCATGGAAAATAGCCACTCTCCTTACCCTAGTCCCCGGCACTCATCCACCAGGTCCCATTCGGCCCGCTCCAAGAAGAGAGCACTGTCCTTGTCCCCACTGTCCGATGGCATCGGGATAGACTTCAATACCATCATTCGCACCTCGCCCACATCCTTGGTCGCCTACATCAACGGCTCGAGGGCTTCCCCGGCCAACATGTCCCCGCAGCCGGAGGTCTATGGGCATTTCCTGGGGGTGCGCGGCAGCTGCATTCCCCAGCCGTGCCCGGTGCCCGGCGGCCAGAAGGGCGTGCTGGTGGCCAGCAGCGGCCTGGCACTGCCGGCCTACGGCGACGACGGCGCGCTGGAGCACGAGCGCATGCAGCAGCTGGAGCACGGCGGCCTGCAACCCGGCCTGGTCAACCACACGGTGGTGCAGCACGGCCTGCCC
>NW_007728116.1:108620-111459 GCF_000696425.1 Galeopterus variegatus | reverse complement strand
CCCCGCTTCCGCCGCTGCCACCGCCCCAAGGCCCCCCGCCCCCCTACCACGCCCACCCGCACCTGCACCACCCGGAGCTCACGCCCCACGCCCAGCCGCTGGCCCTGGCCCAGGCCACCGTGGACGACGACGGGGACGTGGACGACGTCGGGGGCAAGCACTGCTGTCGCTGGATAGACTGCAGCGCCTTGTATGACCAGCAGGAGGAACTCGTGCGGCACATCGAGAAGGTCCACATAGACCAGCGCAAAGGGGAAGACTTCACCTGCTTCTGGGCCGGCTGCCCTCGAAGGTACAAGCCCTTCAACGCCCGCTATAAACTGCTGATCCACATGAGGGTCCACTCCGGGGAGAAGCCCAACAAGTGCACGGTGAGTTTCGGAAGCCCAAGGGGCCACCTCTCTTGAAGGCTGGGCCTGCTATTCATGCATGTGTTTTTCCATGACATTTTCTTCTTTTTGGTGTTTGGAGTATCCACGTGATTGGACTCCTCTTCAGCTTGAGGAGCAGGGGAAGTTTTCTTTGATAGTTCTGACATTATCTCTCCATTTCTAGATTCTCTTCCTCAGAGGTACATGATCCATCGCAGCAGGGGAGGTCGAGCTGCCACACTGTCCAAAATCTTGGACAATGCCGGCCACTCACAAACTTGGGGTTTCCTTAATATGCATGGATGTGCAAGAGCAGAGGAACACACACTGCACCACCAGCAAGCTTTAGCTCTTTTCCAAGGCAAATATTCAGTGATTTTTCCGTCCAATGACTGGGCGAGAATTGGGGTGGGGGGAGAGGGGTCGCTCCAATATTTGGAAAGAAACTTACCACTTAGCAACTTTGGCCAGTAAAAATGTTGCCGCGTGCACCTACATACCTGCACACTGTACCTTCCAAGGTTGCCAGAGTAGTTAATGATTTACAGCCAGCGTAAAAACACCCAGGGGAATACCACAGGAGCAGAATCTCACAGGATCTCACCTAATTTTAAGGAGAGGGAATTTCACGGAGGGGTATAAGAGAAAGCCGAGAAGGGAAATGTGCCTTTGGTATTGAAGGAAGTGGGCCTGATGTCTTTATTTCTTCCTATCCTCACTCACCTAATTTTAAGGAGAGGGAATTTCACGGAGGGGTATAAGAGAAAGCCGAGAAGGGAATGTGCCTTTGGTATTGAAGGAAGTGGGCCTGATGTCTTTATTTCTTCCTATCCTCCCTTTCACAACATCCATTCTGGAACTCTCTCTGTTTCTTGGCAAAATTTACTATTTTTGAATAATATGATTCTTAAATGATTTCACAACAATTTCACACCTCACAGAAACCCTTCGGGTTTACAAGCAGGGCATCACCCCTGGGACCAGAGGATGGCTTTGCACAATCTCAGAGAGCTCACTTAACTCTCGGAAAAAGGAGAACATATGTTTTATATTAGTTTAGATGGACAAGAATATTTCTTTTAGTGTTAAAAATCTGAGAATTCTTTGTACTCCCTGAGTATTGAGTATGGTGCAGGTCACTAAATATGTGAAATATATAAATCAGTTTGAAAAGGAACTTACTTGGACTATGGTGTCCCAGTCAGAGACCCTTCTTTCTATAGTATGTTATGATGATTAAGAATCTGGACTGTGTTTATGTTTGATTGTAGATTGGCTAAATTGTCTGATTCATGTAAAAGCAAACCAAACAGGTGATAGTTGTAATGCAAGTATTGGAATCACTTTTTCACCATTCGGTGGGTATTTTTGAAAGAGTTTTAAGAACTTCTGGTGGAATGAAATTGCATTTCTTGTCGTTACAGTATGCCCCATGTTTTGATTTTTCTTAAAGGAAAACCTGAAACTGATACATTGTGAGAATGCTAGGTTATATGAGTGAAAAGAATAATTACATTCCAGGCGGCAAAACCTTACTCTGTCGCTAGGGTTCTGCATTAAAAATGCCAGAAAGAGACAAGCAATTGAAGGCAATTCCATTTACTCTGTTTGGAACACACCAGCCTATTGCGAGCAGAAAAAACATTCAGTCTCAGAAGGAAAACAGTCCAACCTTTTAGTTCTGACTAATCCTGGCTGAAAATAATTTACTGGATTTGGCTTTACTGAAATAAACATAAAAGCTTGAATTATCCAGAAAAATATTTTTTGCATTGCAAAATTAATTTTTGTGCAATAGGATTTCCCCATTCTCTTACTATTCCCAGACTTTGCAAAGACGTATAACTTCATAAAGTTGACTTTTGCTAAAGTGCATGGTGAATATTAAAAATAAAAATAGTACAGTGAAAGAACAGGCTGAGAGATGAATGCTCGCAGGCCTCTGCATAGCTTTTCATTGTAATGTTCAGGATGGTTAGGGGAGGCGATTTTTCTCTCCTACTCTGTCCACTCCCCACTTTACACGGTCTCTTGGCAAAATTCAGATTGCTAATTTAATAGCATATGAAATCTAGATCCTCAAAGCATTTACTTACGTATGTTATAATGTAAGTACACGAGGGTACTTCAAAAAGTTCGTGGAAAAATAGAATTGAAAGATAATATGAATCTTTCTGTGAACTTTTTGAAGTTCCCTCGTATATTTATACAAAACAGCATTTCTTAGGAGCTGGCTAATGCTGCAGTTATTATCCTGGGATTATATATTTTTATCAGGAAGACGTCTATTTTCATATAAACATTCATATCATGAGCATTATGTCGTCTGAAAACTGTTGTGTGGCTACATGTCATCTGCTTGATTTGTAGAGCCAAAGCAAACTGGCGGGAATTAATTTTTGCTGTGAAAGTTTAGCAGTTCTCTCAGGTTGTACTCCATGGATAGAAGACATTATGCTTAAAATGGA
>NW_007728116.1:105521-107719 GCF_000696425.1 Galeopterus variegatus | reverse complement strand
ATTCATATCATGAGCATTATGTCGTCTGAAAACTGTTGTGTGGCTACATGTCATCTGCTTGATTTGTAGAGCCATAGCAAACTGGCGACAATTTTTGCTGTGAAAGTTTAGCAGTTCTCTCAGGTTGTACTCCATGGATAGAAGACATTACGCTTAAAATGGATGCATACCTGAAAAAAGTGCATTTTCTCTGCCTTTTGCAAAACCAATCTTTATGCTCTTGGAACCTGGACTCAAAGAACTGTTGAAACTGAAATGTTTAATCTTCCAATTGCTTTAAAATCTGATGGTAGTTGATTCAAAGCTCAAGATCCTTGCCAAGTAGAATGACCACATTCTTCTTTTGGAGATGTGAAGTGATCTTTGGGTTTTTGTGGCTGTGTCACATACTGGAAAGGCGAGGAGCAGTTTAAATTATGAGACCCAGTCCATTTTTGTCTTACGTACATTTAACCGCTATTCATTCTCTGTGTGTGACGTTTAGAGTTAGTCATCATTTTCACTCACTTAGCTTATTGACCCAAAAAAGAGATGATGGCCCCATCGTATTTGGTGACCATGACTACAAGCAGCACAAAGAGCTTCTGGGTGTGAGAGGGCTACTCGGTGACAGCTTGCTTACAGTAAGAGGCTACCACTGGTGTCCTCCCACGATGCCAAATTCCATTTCCCGCATCAGAGAACACATTCTCAGAATCTCTGACCGTGGCTCCCCACGCAGTTTTATCCAGAACCCAGGGATTCAGATCACTCAGGATTCTAGGTGGCACAACTGGGGAAGGATTATTAACTTATTATTTGATTAACTTTCTGGAAGAGGAGAATGGGTTTTTTTCCTTTTCCCACCCAAATGACTCCACCCTTCTGTAGATCTCATTGCATCTGTGGAAATCCAAACCAGCTGCTCTCTTTCCAGGCCTGGCCTTGATGGCAGAAATATTCCCAGCCAGTAGCAAAGGCCCTAAGAAGTAAAGGCCTCACAGACAGACGTCAGCTTAATCAGAAACTGGGATATGGCAATGTTGTGTTAAAAAATGCCCGAGTGCATTCACTGCAATCTGTTAACTAAATTAGTTTCTAGATGCTGAATCATTCTATTTTGACCTTCCTGAGCCAATCTCAATGTTGGTTCATCTTGGAATTATCAAAACTATTGAGCATTTCCAGGTGTAACTTTGTGGAATTCTATTAAGTTTTTCTAGGATGGTCATGTTCCAGGTTTTCCAGTCAGAAGAATTCATGGAATCTCTGAGTTTGTCTCTTTCCCAAAACCCTGTTTCATGTTCCTAAAAGGACAACGTAAAGTGTAACCCAAAACCATAGAGTACACTAACCATTCCTAACAGTATCCATAGTAATGGTTCCAACAGAGCACACGCTGGGAATGTTTTTACAGTAGGTCTTTTTGTCCTTAAGTTGAAGAGTGTGCAGCGACTGGGTCGTGTTCCCAGGAAGGTGTGTTCGGAATGAGATCAGGCACGCTCTGCCTGTGAGTGCCTCTCATGAGAAAGCCTATCTGATCGGGCAGAGTGAGCAGGATACTGGGTTCTGTGCCAGGATCAGAAACACCATGACTTGCCTCCATGCACAATTGAAAGCAGTTGTGCTGGGAGGTTAGGGAGTGTTAATAAGGGAATTAGGGGGAATTGTGGGTTGCCACTTAAATTTTGCTTATTTTTCCTGGATGAATTTTATCCAATAGCAAAAAGGAATTTTGCAAAACTTTTACCCACCCACAGATTTTCATGAAAATGTCACTGACCAAAGACAGTTTTGAATTTTGTATGAATTGACTCATTTCTCCACAGGCATTTTGCCTGGCAAAATCCAGAATATTTGCTTTGGCTTGGATATTGGGCAGTTTGCTTTTTAAGTAACATTGGATTATGAATACAAGAAAATAAATACAGAGCTGGGGCTGTGTCCCCATTCCTTTTTACAGCCCGATGTATGAGTTCATGGCCAATTTTAGCCATATAAGACATTTCTTGAGGAAAAGTAAATTCATTGTAAGCTGTGGAAGAAGGTTTTTTTTCACATCTTTTATTTTGCTATTTTGATAAGACTTGGCATTGATGAGGTGACCACAAGGGACCTTGGGGGAAATATCATTTGAGTACAACTATTAAATACTACTTCACAATCCTCATATTGGCAAAAATAAATAAAGTCTTAATAATACCAAGTATTGATAAGGA
>NW_007728116.1:101462-105441 GCF_000696425.1 Galeopterus variegatus | reverse complement strand
CTACTTCACAATCCTCATATTGGCAAAAATAAATAAAGTCTTAATAATACCAAGTATTGATAAGGATATGGAGAATGGGGAATACTTTAACATTGCTGGAGAGAGTAAATTGGTGTAACCACTTTGGAGATCAATTTGAGAATATCAAGTAAAGTTAAAGATGAGCATATCCAACAATACCATGTCTAGGTGTCTACCCCACAGGATCTGTGGCGTAGATGGCAGGAGACAACAAAAACGTGTTCATTGCATCACTGTTTAAAACAAAGTGTAAATAACCTAACTGTTCAAGATAAAGTAAGTCAATAAATTGTGGTTTATTTCTAATAAAATATTGTAAAGGAGTTTAAAATTATACATATATACACACATACTCACACACACATATACCAACATAGATAAATCTCAAAAAACAATGCTGAGTGAAAAAATTATATGACATAGGACATATGCAGTATAATACAATTTGTGTACACACTGAGTGATTTTACATGGTTGTTGTAGATAAATAATTATGTAAACAATAAATCATGTGGCCAGGGTAATCAGTAACCTTAGGAGAGTGGATACTTCTAGAGAGGGAAGAAATAGGAAGAAATGGGAGGTGGGAATTTTGCTTTATCTTTTTTCCAAAGAGAGGGAGAACTGAAACAAATATAGCAAAATATTAATTTTTTTTAACGTGGTGGTAATATAGGTGTCATAGCTGTCCATTCTGTTTTGTATACTTCGCTGCCTGTTTGAAATATTTCATAACTATAAGTATATATTTTTATCTAAACATAAAAGAAAATCAATTAGTATAACACTCCAGTTCCCTTCCACACAAACCATTTTTCAGATGAGAACAAAGCCTAGAGAAATTGATTTTTCCAAGACTATTAAGTTGTTTGGCCATTCCCTACTTAGAGGCTCTAAGGCTGTGGTTCTTAACCTTGGCTGACATTGGGATCACCTGGAGAGCTTTACAAAGTACTGGTACCTGGGAACCACTCCCCGAGTTTGTGATGTGATTGTTCTGGGGTGCAGCTCCTCAGGTAATTCTAGTGAGCAGCAAGGCAGAGAACCAGTACTCTAAAAGCTTCCAGGTTCTGACCTAGAGCTCTAGATACATAACGGCAGACCCTGTCATTTCAGATTAGGTGTAGGGAGGCAGTATTTAGTGGAGTACATCTTCATTATCATCAATGTCCTGACAATGATTTAGGATAGTTTACTGTTCCCCTGGAATAAAATTCAGAGACAAGAGATAAGAAGAGATTAGAGTGACTGGTAGTGGCAGAGGCTTTCGACTGAGTGGCCATTTCGTATTCGGAGTGCCCTTTCTCTATATTAGTAGTTAAAGGCTGGGATGAGACTTGTGCTGAGCCATACAAGGGTACTTCAAAAAGTTCATGGAAAGATTTATATTATCTTTTAATTCTATTTTTTCCGTGGACTTTTTGAAGTATGTTCGTATGTGCATCTTCACTACCTCCTTGTCTCCCTGAGTTGAAAGTGGAACTGACAAATCTGTTGTCTTTCCCATTTTTAAAGGCAAATTAGAGTGCTCTCCCTTCCAAATACAGTGCAGCCTTTCTGCTCTTAATATATATGATCTTCAAAACATTTTTGCTACTATGGATATTTCTGAAGAGTTGGTAAATTACCCAAATATTGGATTTTCTCTTTTATCAAATCTGCCTGATGTGATTAAATAAATAAAATTAACATTAATATCCTCTTTGTCTCTTGAGGCTGAAAAACCACCCGTGAAACATCTGGTAAAGATCAGAGAGAGTGTAGCTTCCAAATTGTATCCCACAAGGCAACAGTCTGTCAAATATTGAATGCAAACTTAATGATTTAAAAAAATAAAACCTAATCTCAAGATTTTTTCCTAGCATTTTTACATAAGAAAGAAATACAAACGTGCTTAACTGTGTATATACATGCTCAGCATACTGTAGACATATATATGTCACCATAAATTAAAAATCCCTTAATATAGGTAAAAGCAAAACCACAGAAATTCTCATCAGATGGGGAATTGACCACGTCTATAAGGCATCTGTCAAATCGGATTTCACAACCCAAAACACAGTTTAGAAACCTGCCATTTGGTAGTGGTTTAATCTGATTTGCCTTTAGAAGTATTTAATCCAGTTTACCTGGGGAACTGGCCTTTCATGAACTATGTCCTGAAAATAAATTCGTAGCAGATTTGGGCAAATGTTTCAAAGCAAATGGTGGTTTATGTTTCTTTGCCCTGTGATTCTAGGATTAATGAAAAACAATAGATAATGAGAGAAACCCTAAGAGGTTAAATATTTGAGGCTTTATCCTCATTAAAGAAAATCATTAAGTACATGATAGTTAATGTTCCTTTTAGTTCATATTTGTTTTGTGGCTTTTCTCTAATTTCACGCCCTGAAATAATGCTTTTAAAATTAGAAAGAATTATGTAAATCTTTTCATAAATGATCTGATTAAGGGAATGTATGGCAAACCTTTTGAGGTTTCTTCTTATACAGATTTTAAAGTGTATTTTTCTTAGTTCTTTCAGACTGCACCAGTGTGGAAAATTAGTTTGACAATTTATTAGAAGCATCTTTTATGACCTTTGGAATATTTCTTGATTACTTTCTCTTTGAGTGGTCATGTTGACATCTCTGAGTCCGGATAGAATTTGAGTGTGTAGAGGGAAAGACCAAACACATTTATTTTTCAAAAAAAGAAAAAAAAATTCTGATTCTCTTTGATCTTTCAGAAATATTTTCTTCAAGTTCTGGGTGGAATGATTTGGGAAAGAGATATTTATTATTTTCTTCCAGGCAGATTTTTTAGTTTCTACTGTAATTACTGAGTCAGGGCTTCTAAATTATCAATAAGACAATGATGTTGTAACCCTGGGCGGTGGATGCGTAGCTGGTGAACCCAGAATCTTGCAGGGCTGGCCTGATTCCACATCTGCTCTAACTCTGCACAGCCACATGTCCCTCATCCAGACGGGAGACCTGTCACTCTAATAGTGTCATCATTCATATGAAGTTTGGTGTAGGTAGGAATTTGGTGAGAAAGTAGAATAAAACCTGTGTGTTCTTATTTTGCAACACAGAATCTATTTATATTTTCGTGGGCCATAGTATTGGCCTTGAGTAGAGAGAATAGCTAATCCTTTAAAAGGGTAATATTGAAAAAATTTTTAAAAATGATTAATTTGAAAAGTTGTTGAGAAATTGGAAAATGAGATGACCAGATTCTTGGTAGGCAGGGGCAATATGCTTGAGTATATATACCCAATGCTCCAAACTTAGAATGCCCATATAATACATTATTAAAATTGGTACACTTTTGAGAGTAAAAGGGATTTTTATCTGACTATAATAACAGTCTAAACAGGATTCTCCTGGGAAAGTAGGGTATATAGTTGCCCTGCCCAAATAGTATGTGCACTGATGTGTCCACCCAATGCATGCTCATTCATACATTTGTTCACTGAGTGCAGACCGTGTGCCACACCCTGTCCTGGAAGCTGGGGGACCTAGAAATAAATAAGACATTCCCTTGAGGAGCTCACAATCTTCTAGGGTGGACAGCTGTGCAGATAGTAAAACAAGGGCTATGATATAGGTCTATGCAGACTGTTTTAATGGGAAAACAGGGGAAGAAGTTCCCAACTATGCCTGTAGCATTTGGGCAGATGTATTAGTCCTTTTTTGTGTAGCTATAACAGAATCCCTGAGAATGGGTAATTTGTAAAGAAAAGAGGTTTATTTGGCTCACAATTCTGGGACAGCTGCATCCGGCACGGGCCTCAGGCTGCTTCTATTCATGATGGAAAGTGGCAGGCAGCCGGAGTGCTGGTGCAAGATCACATGGTGAGAGAGAGAGGAAGCAAGAGAGAGCGAGAGAGAGCATGCCAGGCTCTTTTTAACAACCAACTCTTGCAGAAACTAATAGAGCAAGAACCCACTCACTCATCCCCCTCCCTTCCCGC
>NW_007728116.1:98950-100139 GCF_000696425.1 Galeopterus variegatus | reverse complement strand
GTACTGTTAAACAAAGGTCTGGACTGCCGCTTGTAATGCTGGGCTTGTCAGCCCTTTCAAGAGTTTTTCCCCCACTGCTGAGATTCACTTTGGATTTTTTTTTTTCTGCTCAGACTGAATTAATACAAAACAGAGATGAATGCTTGAGGTGTTTAGAGGAGTGCAAATTAAATAAATTCTCATCAAAAATGGCACCTGTTCCCAGTGACTCCATCCAGAACACGGTAGGGCCCCAAGCCTCTCTAGCCTGGGAAAGGTGGGGTGAAAGGAAGTCTCACCTTTTGTTGCATGAGCTTCCTGCTCTAGCAGCGCGAGTCTCACCCGAGTCGAGCCATCCAAGGTCAGGTCATTTGCCTGCCTGACCAGAGAGCACAGCGGAGAGCCCATGTCAGCGGACTCAGGCATTCAGAGTGTTCCAGGTTGGGCATCTGATTGGCCCTGTATCCTTGCTCTTAAAATTCATGAGGCAGCTTCTCAGGCTTGTCTCCCCAGAACAATTTGTTTTCTTGTGTTTTAGAATGTTTATTTGAAAGTGCTTTGATTTTTAAGTTGGGACCTGCACATTGAGCCTGTGGAGTGTGTCCTTCGATGAGAAATACTGCCACAGCTGAGCTCTGTCCTTTGCCACTCCCTTACCCCACCCCAGTCACAATTTCTNCCGCCCCCCTCCGCCCTCCACCCCCATTAATCTGTTTCTGAGTGATCCACCCCCATGACCCAAACAGCTCCCAACACCTGCCACTTTGGGGATCAGATTTCAACATGAGCTTTGGAGGGGACAAACATATCCGAAGTACATCAGGATGCTTCTTAGAGAAGGTGACTGTATCTTGAAAGAAGAGAGTAATTCTTGCAGAGAAGGGAAAGGAGCCATCCAGGCCCAGGCAGCACAGTGTGCTATAGCACAGGGGTGTGAAAGAGCCCAGAACAAGGAACAGTCCCCAGGTAGTTTGATAGTCCAAGACTAGGCAGGAGTGGGAAGGGAGGGGAAGGAGTCATGAAGGACTTTTACTATCAAATAGGATTAATGTTATTAAAATTTGAAGGAATTACAAACTTAGTTAATATAAATATAAATCTAGTTAATATAAAACAAATCTTAGGAGGTAGCGTCACTGAGGTAGCAGGCACAGCATTTTGGGAAGTAAAACTTTGACCTCCCCAAACCATCTCCATTATTTCTTAAAAT
>NW_007728116.1:96569-97255 GCF_000696425.1 Galeopterus variegatus | reverse complement strand
CCCAGTCACAATTTCTAGTGTGAAAGGTGCCCAGAAAAGATCAGGTGATGCTTTCTTAGCCAAGAGAATGGATTTGGGGTTGAGAGAACAGTTGTAACGAATGGAAAATGGGGGACCCAGCCTTCAACAAAATTCTGGAGTAGAAATTTGTTTCCCTTCTGATCTGTGGGGACCCTACTGTCTTCTCCTATTGGAGTTTCCATGCTGTCCCAAGGACCCCTGCCTCTTCACTCCTTATTTTTCATCTCCACCTATTTGAGGCTTGTTTTGGGGAAATAACTTCGGGAAAGTCAAAGCCATACATATCATGGTGTGTGGCAGGGAAAAGATTCAGTGAGCTGACCCTCCCAGGGAAAGCTACATTTTGACTAGGAAGGAAGTATTAACTCTCATCCCTAGACCAGAAACTCTTTCAGGGAAATGGAGGGGAAAGAAAATGTTACAAATTCTGAGCTACTAGATTAGTTTAGTCCTCACTGTAGTCCTCAGAGTAATTTGTGGGGTTTGTGATTCACTCTGTTCTTTCTGCTACATTACTCAAAGCATTTTTTGCCTTTGAGTCCTACGCACAGCAACTGGCTCAATGATTAACACAGTAGATCTCAAAAATATATATTACATATATTATATATATATATTATATATATCTATTTAATATATAAAGTATATGTATCAATGAGGATACT
>NW_007728116.1:90667-95368 GCF_000696425.1 Galeopterus variegatus | reverse complement strand
TGACTCGGGATCCTTCAGTCTGATGGCTCCGCAGTCTGAGTCTAGGGTGATAGACAGGCTGTTGAGGATTGTGCAGAAGGTTTTAGGAGCCAACAGAGAAATGGCACGTTTCACTTCTTCCCACATTCCGTTGGGCAGAACTCAGTCACATGACCCCAGCGAACTGCAAGGGAAGCTGGGAAGTGTGGTCTTCTTATATATCCAGAAGGAAATGTAAACACAGGGTATTGGTGAGCACAGAGAATGGTGTCTGTCATAGGGAACTAGAAGTGCCCCCTGCTTCACCCCAACTTACCTGGTTCTCTATTTCCCCTTGAAAAGAAGAAACATTTCAGTCTTGGTCTTTGAGCTTTCACCAGTGGCAACCCTGTCTCATCAAAGTGCTTTTGTTAAAGACCATTTCTACTTTTCTTATCAGTGCTGGCTCCTATAACTTGCTTTTCAGCTTACTAAATCTTTCCCAGCCCAACCATTTTTTTCTTATTTACTCTCCAAGGATACCATTGCCATCCAGTCACCACTGCTGGGAAAACTCTCCTTATCTCAAGGGGGTTGCTCAGTTTTTCCCACCTTGTCCTAATTACATGTCCTTGGTGCATCATTCCATACTGCTCATCATCTTTTAAGTCATGAGGATGTGTGATGTCTTCCTGTCCCACAGGCACTCACCCATAAAGGAGATCTGCTCATTATCAGGGGCAGGATCATAAATGAATCACTGAGATCTACCATTGTGCACATAAATCTGGTGTGAAGGGATATTTTCCTAAGACCCCAAAACACAATATTCCCATCTGTTCATAAAGTAGCTTATTAGATACACACAGTGTGGTCATAAATGTGCTTCTATCCTCTGAATACTTGATTTTGGTCATAAACTGGAACATACTCAAGGAAAAATTGACAATGTGCCTCTATGGACACTTTTGATCCATTTCCATAAGTATATTCAAACAAAATGAAATTGCCTGGCTCTTTAGTGTTCCTAAGCTTGCAAAGTTACCCCCAAGGATGACAAATTGTAAACATCGTACAATACCACAGCCCTGGTTCAAGGCCTGTCTCAGTGTTCTGCCGACATTCACCCTTCCTAGAAACGTTTAAAGTGTTTTAGGAAAGTGAAGCTAGGCAAACAAGCTTATACCACAGCCCTGGTTCAAGGCCTGTCTCAGTGTTCTGCCGACGTTCACCCTTCCTAGAAACGTTTAAAGTGTTTTAGGAAAGTGAAGCTAGGCAAACAAGCTTATCGGGAGCGACAATAAAAAAAAAATCATTGATTCTAATTAGTAGGCGTCACATATACAGAAACAAAGCTGCTTTTGTGTAGAGAGAAGTCTCCCTGCTCTCTCAAACACATGGAGTGCTTTCCAGTGGTTTTAGATAATCACACTGACAAAGTTTCAGGGCCCTGACCTTTTGGCCCATCTCATGTGATTCAGCTGTACTTGTCGAAACTTGTCTAAGGTGTTGGTGGGAGGTGTGCTGGGATACAAGTTACAAAGGTGTGACAATTGGACACGTGCCGTTTGCTTCTGAAAGCATCATGAATTGAGGTGGAAAGTATTCAGGTCCTCGAGGCAAAGACTGAGTTTATTGTAATTATCTCTGGTTGTCCCTTCTGGCAGCTAGTGTTTCCCCCAACAGCCCAGTGCGTTGACCTACTGCTGGTGAAGACTCCAGCTTCTCTCTGTCTGGGTCACCCTGATCCCATTCCATTGCATACCCTGTGAAGGCCAGCATTAGATTATGACCTTGGTTTTATACTGACCCATAGAATGGGGCCTTTGTGATGCAACCAGTCAAGGAAGGGGCTGCATAATCTGAACAAATAATGGAGAAATCATCCTAATTGCTTACTCCATTGATAGTAAATCAAAATCAGTGACTGTGTCACTGTCACTTTTCTTGAATTCAGAACTTCAGAAAAAATAAATTTCACTAGACCACAGGGTCAGGAACATAGATCTTGGTAAATCAATGGGCAATTTAGGTTTAAAATTAAGAGTACAGATTGACCATTTGCAGTGTCAATGATTTATTTTTAAGGAGGACGTTTATAAAAGGCATTTTTAGTTGCTTGATTGTACATCTCCTCCTAAGATTGGCTTGCTAATTACCATCAGTGAGTAATAGGGGTTGCCAAAAAAAAAAAAAAAAAATTCCCATTGTGTTCCAAAGGAACGATGCTGCCAAGTGTCTTGACAGGCTCCTGCTGTACTTGTCAAACAGCTGTGCCTGGGAGTGAAGTTTTGAAGTTGGATTCTCACTTAGCCGAGATTAGAATAGGCTTAATTGAAGGTGTCTGCAATGAGGGACAATTTCAAATTCTTACATACAGAATTTATGCATTTCTAAAAAACGTTTTACTGACCATCTCTAAATCACTTTGTCTCCTTCATTTTCACTCAGGTGTATTCAAAAGAGAAAAGGAAATAAAAGAAAATTGTTCTAATATGGAAAGAAATTCTAAGATTATTTGTATATAATTGCTTCACTTAAAGAAATTTTAGATATTTAAATATTTGGCATATATTTATGTTTTAATGTAGACCCACTCATCTAATTACAGGTGTGCATGTTCTCTGCATCTTCTCTGTGGTCTCTAAAAGTGACCCTCAGGTGCAAAACAGAAGGAAAGGTCTCTGATGACTATCTCTACTTACTGAACCACTTATTGAGCAACTGTTTCATGCTGGTCACTCTTCTAGGCACTGGAGATTCAGTAATGAACAGATCAGACCAAAGACTCCCTGTCCTCCTGGAGCTTACACACTGGAGGGGGAAGATAATAAATAATGAAGATATCTGGGGGGAGAAATTTCCAGGCACAGAGAATAGCAAAGTGCAAAGGCTTTGAGGCAGGAGTATTGGCCTGGTGTGTTCTAGAAACTTCAAAGAGTCCAGGGTGGCTGGAGTGGAGTGAATAGGAAGGAGAGAATAGGGGTGAGGGAAAAAAATGGGGGGCTACATAGTTTAGGGCCTTGGAGCCCACTGAAAAGATGATTTTGAGTAGAGGAGTGGTAGGATCTGACTTATGTCTTAATAGAATCACTGAGCGCTGTGTGGAGAATAGGTGGGGGCGGGGACAAGGAGAAGTGGGAGGACAAAGCTCCAGGACTGGGACTGCCACGGTAGCCTTGTATCTGGACCTCCTGCCCAAGGTCTCTTGGTGGAAGTTGGGATAAACAGTTGGATTCTGTTTATACAAACACATAGCCATACCTGCCAGAACTTCCTAACGGATTGGATATAGGGTGGTGTGGGAGACTGAAGTGTCAGGGGTGACTCCAGGGCTTGGCTTGTGACCTTTAACTGAGAAGCAGGAAGATATGGCAGATTAGGGGAGGAAACAGTGTGTTTAATTTTGAACTTGTTAAGTGTCAGGAGCCAGTTAGACATTCAAATGGGAAGTCGAAATCAGAGGAGAAGTCCAGACTGGTACAATTTGGGAGGTTACCTGTGAATAGATAGTATTTAATGTTACGAGATTGGCTGACCTAATCTAAAGTGAAATGAGACATAGAGTCATGACAAGATTGGTGTGTAAAGTCTGGATTCCATAGGGGGTGAGTGAAAGGAGACAGGAGCAGTAGAAGCAGTGAGTTCCTCTTTACCAGGCACCTCGAGTCTTCTTTGCCTTGGTATCTCCTTTGCTCTGCTGAGTGTCCCAACCACACCTCCAGTGTGCCTAAGAAGATTCCAAGAGGCCATTGAAGCGAAAATGTAAGGGTTGAAGAGGTTGTTCCAAGTTGGCCTGCCACTGAAATACCTATATTTTATGCTTCCAGACCTGAAGGTGGGCAGACAGAAAACAAGGGTGACATGCTCCGAGAGAATAAATCGATTTCTACCATCATGGTCTTATGCTCTTGACACTGGGGGCATTAACAACAGGATCCTTACATCCTAGTTTCTACAGAACTTAACAGTGTGTAAGCAGACACTCTTAAGAAACAGCATGAAGTCAGTTCTACCGTTAGGGTGACATGGTGGGGGACAAGAAGCCCAGGAACAGACTGGTGACATCTTCTTGATCAGTGTCTGTTCAGGGGATTTGAACTGTAATGGAGAGTTTTCTTCTACTTTTCCAACAGTGAGAGTCTAAGATTTTGTCTTTTAATAAATTCGTCTCTCAGTAAATCTGATGGCATCTGTGTTTGGGGATGCGTCTTCTCAGTTGCCTGGCTGACTTCTACAGAGAGGGCCTGCTCCAGTAGCGTCGCCAGGTGTTGACAAGCAGCAGTATGCACCAGCTGCTGGCTGCAAGCTCTCATGGGCTGAACCCAGGTCCACATTCTGAATGTGTATGTGGCATGAAAGGCTCTGGTGCTGTTCTTGACCGGTGAAGCCCAATGAGTCTGTGGGAATAATTTTAATATTAAGGCTACACAGTTATATGTCTTCTTACTGTAGAAACAGCTTAATGACAAACCTTTTGTGTACCGTGTGTTGAATTTGTTTACTGTGGATTATGATAGCTTGGCAGTAAAACCTTACCTTTTAGCTTCTGGAAAAGTTTAAGATGTTCATGTTTATGGCAGTAAAATTTTCTTGGCTCCGGTGGGATGTCTCTTGTGTTTGACTTTACTGTTGTGCCACGTCTTAGAGATGTGATGGGGATTTTTTTCTTTTTCTTTTTTTTCCTTTTTATCATTTTTCGTGACCGGCAACGGATCGCAACCCTCAGTGTCGCGCCCGTAC
>NW_007728116.1:80014-90577 GCF_000696425.1 Galeopterus variegatus | reverse complement strand
GGGAGCGCCGCCGCACTCTCAAGCGGCGCACTGTAGCAGTGCGCCACCGGGCCGGCCCGATTTTTTTCTTTTTAAGTGTATTTTTCCCTTCTATTACCTCTCATCTCTCCTCCTCTTCCTAGCTCTACTTATTCCCTTTTCTTTTCTTTCTCGCAAAGCTCTTGACATAACAGCAAAGAGAAAACGGAGGTTGCAGTGGAGCTTAGAATCTCTTTGTAAATATAACTCCGTGTTGTGTGTGTGTGAGAGTGTGTGTGAGTGTGTGTTTTCTGTCCAGTGACTGTGAAAGAAAGCACATTCAGTGCTTAAAAACAGTGACATTTAATGTTTAAGTCTGTCTTAGGGAGTTTATATCTATTTGGGAACTACCTTCTATTCTTTAGTAAAGTGTGCTGTCCTGCTAGTTAGGGCAGTGCTTTGTAACCTCAGCGCTGTTGACATTTTGGACTTTTGGACTAGGTGATTCTTTGCTGATGAAGGGCTCTCTTGGGCATTGTAGGTTGTTTAGCTGCATCCTGGCCTCTATCCACTAGATGCCAATAGTACCCCTTCCATCCCCATTAGTGACAAAAAAGTGTTTTTAGGCGTTGCTATATATCTCCTGGTGGAAAAATTGTCTCTGGTTGAGAACCACTGGGTTAGGGGAATCTGAATGTATAAGCCTTATTCAGGTAGAGACAGAGCAATTAAAACAACTTCACTTGGCATTGCCATGTGAGGCCCCTGGCCATAACCCCTGCAACTCCTGATGAACACTTGATGGGGGAAGTGATCCTTTATGCTTCCAAGATTGTACTAGTAAGGGATGTAATCTAGTTAACAGTAAGATTTCCTTTTATTGAAATACTGATATAAATGGAGGATTAGTTCCCTGTCCTAGAAGAATGGTTGTGTTTGGGCAAAAATAGTGCAATATTTTAAGCCAGAATTCTAGCCTTAGGTGAGAATAATCCCCATCAATGATCAATTTCTCACCAATTTCAGTATTCATAGTGAAACCATAATGTACAGAAACTTAGAGGTCCAAGTTTGCAGTTTTACTGTGTCTGTACCCTTGGACGCTCTGCCTCTTGGTTTGAGTGAAGCCCAGTTCACTCTTCCATTTAGAATAAGTCATCAAAAGGTTGCACTTTTGGTGCCCAAGATAGTGCTAGATATAATGACTCATTAACAGGAAAGGGAGTTCTTTTCTATCACAACCTAACTTTGATAAGAAAAGCCAAAAGAAGTCTGAGATCTACAACTGTGTCAAGCCAGCAGTGCTTATAAGATTCAACTTTTTTTTGGAATCAGCTAATTGGAAGCAATTTAAAAACAAATAGCTTTCTGGATCTTAATCAGGACAACAGTAGGTATAATTATTGGTAGTTTCATGTATTGTCTTAGAAAAATAATTTTCAGATTATAATATTGTTTAGCTGACCTGTTCAACCCAGGTGACTTGAGTCAAGGCTGGGTTTGGGATATTTTTTACTGAACAACTAGAAGCAATAATAGACTGACAAATGAAAGTAGCTTTATGTGATTTATACAGAATAATAAAAATCCCACTATGCCCATGACAGAAGAAAATTAAGTAGGAAAAGCTGTATTTGGACATTTATTTTTGGACTCCAGAGAGAAAAAGAGTTTTCATGGTTTGAGACAGACTGTAGGGAAGCTGAACTCTACCCAAGATAATAATATCTTCCATTTGTTAAGTCAAGTTTACAAAGCAATGTCCCATGTATAATCTCATTGGATTCTCACAATAATCCTGTGAGGTAGAAAAAGTGGTTGCAGTTTTCATTTCTGTTTTTAAATGAGGGAACAGATCTTATGATTTTATCTAAGGTCATTGAGCCTGTAACTGCTGGATTGTGACCCAGGACGCAGGGTTGTTGGATTCCTAGACCAGTGCTTTTTTCCATTTCACCACAGCCTCCCGTGAAGTTATCGTGAGTAATATTTACTTCATTCCACACTCTGCTGTTTTCCTGGGCCCCTAATTCTAGTTCCTTCTTTAATCCCCACCAGAGCTGCTACATTGCACAACCCTGGGAGTACCATTTATTTTGCATCTCCCCTGGTGTTGTATAAGCAGAGGGTCCCTAGAGGGGCACTGTGCACACAGACAACATAGAATTCCATCCATGGGGGCAGTTTCTACCCCTGTGTTAGTTAAAATTATGGAGTGATACAATCGATGGGTAAAATGGCTCTCTGCCTTACAAGAATCAGTTCCCTTCCCCAGTGTTCTACCACCTAAAATACTATGTAGCTTTATAATACTGCTTATAACAATAGCCACTCAAGTCCTGCTGCATTAAAAAGAAAAAGATACCACTGGTTTTATTCCTTTGATTAAAGACAGACCCTGGCATTTAACACAGAATCATTTCATCTTGTTTAAGTTGATGTAATTTTGTCCCTTTGAATTTGAATTTGGTTATTGTAGAAAAAGAGCCTTTTCACTTAATATAAAAACCATACATCTCTGAACCGCATTATCAAGGAATATTGGAAGTGAACTTTTATTGTTTGTTTTTGTTTTCTTTAATTATCCAGGTGTCTTTTATTCCATTTTGTTGTACACCCTCCTTAAAAAAAAAAAAAAATATATATATATATATATTGGGGCCGGCCCAGTGGCGCACTGCTACAGTGTGCCGCTTGGGAGCGTGGCGGCGCTCCCGCCGAGGGTTCAGATCCCACATACAGACCGGTTCCTGCTCACTGGCTGAGCGAGGTGTGGGTGCAACACTGAGGGTTGTGATCCCATTGCCGGTCCCAGTCCGGTACGGGCGCAACACTGAGGGTTGCGATCCATTGCCAGACACGAAAAAAGACAAAAAGGAAAAAAAAAAATATATATATATGTATAGATATACGCACTAATATACTCTCNCACTTAATATAAAAACCATACATCTCTGAACCGCATTATCAAGGAATATTGGAAGTGAACTTTTATTGTTTGTTTTTGTTTTCTTTAATTATCCAGGTGTCTTTTATTCCATTTTGTTGTACACCCTCCTTAAAAAAAAAAAAAAATATATATATATATATATTGGGGCCGGCCCAGTGGCGCACTGCTACAGTGTGCCGCTTGGGAGCGTGGCGGCGCTCCCGCCGAGGGTTCAGATCCCACATACAGACCGGTTCCTGCTCACTGGCTGAGCGAGGTGTGGGTGCAACACTGAGGGTTGTGATCCCATTGCCGGTCCCAGTCCGGTACGGGCGCAACACTGAGGGTTGCGATCCATTGCCAGACACGAAAAAAGACAAAAAGGAAAAAAAAAATATATATATATGTATAGATATACGCACTAATATACTCTTTCATGTTTTCCACAAGTTATTTACCCTATTTTCATGGGTGATCAATTTTGTAGAACTGTAATACATGTGAGAAGATCAGATTAGTGACTAGGATAGTGTGTAATTTAATAGTTCCATCCTGGTGGGGAGTGAGACCAGTTAAGAAGGACGGGAAATCACCCCCCAGTGTAACACTTGTGCTCTCACGCTACCCCACATGTCCTGGTTTCTCTTGTAGGAACTCTATTACCAATACAGAACAGAAAGAAAACCAAGTACGAATAAGAAGACCATGACTTGTCATTTTCATGCCACTCCACACCTTTCAAAACCTTCTTCTATAGTATGTTTTATTTTATTGCAGCAGAATCCAGTATGGAGGGCAGAATAGGCAGTCTAATTGCTTCTAGTTTATGGGAGGGGAAACTGAGGCTTAGAGAAGTTATGTGAGAGAATTGCCCAAGTTAAATTATACAGTACAGTCTTTATATTATGCTATAAATCTTATCCTTTTCACCCAAAATGATACTGAGAGTTTGAAGGTGAAAACAAATTTTAAGCAGTTAAAATTCTGTGTGGAAGGAAGTAAGATGTACATAAAATGTAGACAACATTTTAAAACACGAAGTCACATGTTTCTCTTCATATCTCTGTGTAACTTATTGTATCTTGCAAAACAGAAGCCAGTAGAAATCATATTTGGAAAGGACTTAGAAAGTCAAACCCAGTCTCAGAACAGGACTTTGTTATGGGCTGAATTGTGTCTCCCTAGAAAGATATGTTAAAGTCATCACTTCCGATACCCCAGAATGTGAAATTATTTGGAAATGAGGTCCTTACACAGGCAATCAAGTTGAAGTGAGTTCGTTAGAGTGGGCCCTAATCCAATGCAACTGGTGTTCTTATAAAAAAGGGAAAGTTGGACACAGAGACAGTCATGCACAGGGGGAAGATGTGAAGAGACAGAGACACAGGGAGAGACTGGAGTGATGCCTCTGTAGGCCAGAGATTGCCAGCAAAACAGAGAAGCTAGACATGCACAAAACAGATTCTCCTTCACAGCCCTCCTCCCCACACCTTGATTTTGGACTTCTAGCCTCCAGAAGTGAGACAATATATTTCTGTTATTTTAAGCTTACCCAGTTTGGGATGCTTTGTTACAGCAGCACTAGGAAACTAATACCGACTTCCCTGCATGCCGGCCTCCCACGAGCTGCACCTGTGCTGCACCTGTGCTGCTTTTCCTCCCTGCCACCCTAACTGCAGTAAGCCATGCCTCAGGGTGCTGAACTGTGTCTGGAGGGCAGCGAGGAGGAGAGATGATCAAACCTGTGTTTTAAATGGTCATTTTGGCTGTAGTGTGGAGAATGGATTGGGGAGCACAGTGAGAGCAAAACCGGGGATCCATAAGGAGGGTTTTACACTGGTCCAGTTGAGAGGTGATGAGAACGCACCCTCAGGGAGAGGAGGAACTGAGTTCACCATCCGTTTCTTAGGTGCCCGAGATGTCAATCAGTATAGCCTCGTGTTCGTGCACTCTCTCTTAGCTTGTGGGCCAGAGGGGGTGAACCAGATGTCTCTCAGGGACACATTCTGGTCTTCCGTGCTTCATGGCTTCCAATGTGCTTGTAGTGTGTGTTTTCTGAAGCCAACCAGTGAGAATTTGGGGATTAGCACATTCTGACCTACACATGGGTGTCCCTTACTTTGAGCTTTGCATACAAGTTTGTTTAAAGTCTTTTGACAGTATATGGGAGCTGATTTGGAGAGATGAATAAGTAAGCTTAGTAGAGGAAATTAATTCATGAGTATATCTATTATTTAAATATTGATCCCTGGGATTTTATGTATCAACTTTGATCATTACTTTTTAGTATAAATAGAAAGTAAAAAGGTGAAGAGGTATGATGTTACAGCAAGGGATAGGACAGAATATTTCAATAAATTAGAAATCAGATTAAGTTTAGAGCCACACCAATAGTTTTAAGCACAGTTGTATGATATACAAGTATAGTTGGAAGAAAGAAATGCTTCAGAGGCCTTAGTTCACATCCGATTAATTTCTCAGGGTAATTTGTTTACTGGATTCTGCTGCTAAACCTATGGGTTGCTTTCTTCAGGGGTGAGGGTTAGTTGATGAAGCAATTTGTTATGTTTCTGTCACATGACGTATCGATCTTGCTCATGGAAAGTGGTACTGGTGTCCCTTCTATATCATTCATCCTCCACCGCCCCCATTCGTTATTCCCAGCCCCCTGAGTAGTTCTTGTGTCACAGAGGGACATCTCATTAGGGGTATACCAAGGTCAGTGAATGACATGGCTTTGTGTTGCTACAGGATTTTTTAAAGGCAGTCATTACTCAGAATTGCAAAAAGGAATTAGCATTTAAGCAAGAAAGAGTTACAAAGTCTTGAAAGTGGATTCTTCTTTAGTTTCAGTGAGAAATCACATTTTGAGAGAGGGAAATTTGTTTTTATTTTCATACGTCTCAACGGAACCAGCTCTTCTTTCTTTAATCACCCAGCATCCTGCTGTGTAGAAAAATCTATGGGCCTTTCAAATGGGATACTGAGACCCTGATTTTAAGAAGTTACAAGCTATTTCTGACATACCGAAAACTGTAAGAATAATATAGCAAATAGACAAGTAGACCAGTGGAACGGAATAGAGCCCAGAAAAATGATCTGCAAATAAATGGAAACTAAATATTTCAGGGTATTACTTAACTGGATAGTGGGCCTTTCCAATGCTTTTGTGGATGATGCAAACCCGACGCCAATGGGCTTGTGGGACATGACCCTAGTAAACTGCTCATGTTGATCATAGTCAGGATATAGAGGAGATATTGGTGACATTGAGCAATGTGCTGCCCATTCAACAATAGCACAGCACACACCGATGGTTGTTTTTATTCTAAGACATTTTATCCTGGGAAAATATTCTGGTCAGTGTGTGATGCTGGTAGAATGCGTAACGTCTTGCATGAATTACCCATTAATTCTTGAGGTGTTTAGTCACATAGGGTGCACAGGTGACCTCTAAGGAGTGACAAGAGCATCAGGTGAGCCCTGAGGTCCAGGATTTTCCGTAGGCCGGTGTTTCTCCCTATTCCTTCTTACAGAGTAGACGTGCTGTTAGCGTTATAGGTGTTAATTCACACAGAGGCTCACTCATACCTTCTTACTCTTAATCCTGGATGAATCTTTTCTTTTTGGCTCTTGATTTACAGTAGAGGCAACTTTGGTTCCCTGTGGCTCTGGGTGGCAGGAAATTCTGAGAGAGGATATTTCTGTCCCAATAAATTGGAGATGTGCAGCGCTCCAAATGTGTAGGGCCCTCTTGGGAGAAAGATTTCTGCAATCAGAAGCCCTCCACATGGAGTGGGGTGTGACTTCTTTCTAGCTTATGCCACTCTTTGTTTCCATTAGTTTATGATTGTCTTCCCCACCTCGTCTCTGCTTTTCCTCTCTCGTCTCCCTCCAGCCTTGTTTAGAAGATTGGACCACATCACAGATAACCCTCCTAAACCCAGGGAGGGAATCGTCCCCATGACAAATAACCTCAGATTAAAAGTAATTTTTGGTTTAGTCCTTCAGCCACTCACTTTGTTAGTTAAATAAGGACTCCACCCCCTCATGCCCAAACCCACTTCTTAATAATTATAAATGGTCACTGAATTAAATAAAGTGCCATTGAGAACTCAGAGTTCTGGAGTTATTCATAGGATGAATGTTTTACTTTTGTTTTTGGTATGAGTTAACAATACAAATGACCTTTCAGTTGAAACTATTTCTGGATTAGGTTTAGGAGTGACTCAGTCTATGTCTTTGTAACACAACTGCTAGGAAAAAAAAACCCAAACACCCATATTTACCTTAGTCTAAATAGAGTCAATTAACAGAAAACTGTCTGGTTTTTTTAGCACTGTGTAGAAACATAGATTTTAAGTCACTTTTGGTGATTCAGAGAAGTTGTTTAAAAGACTGTCTATGTCATCCTTTGTTTAACTTATCTTTGCCTTTTCTCTTATTTTACCTTAAAAAATATACTTCTTTCTGCTTTGTATTCAGATGTATTCCTGTGATGACAAAATCTGTGATGGAGAATTTTTTTTCTTTATGTCTGAGTTTCTGGATATGGAGAAAATACAGCAAAGATCCCAGATTTGGAGTTAGAACCAGCTGGGTTTGAGTTTTTTGTCCTGTCACTTGCTGCCTTTGAAGCCCGGAAATGTACCCAACTCCTCTGGATGTCAGTTTCCTAGCATGTAAAAAGATGATAATAATACTTACCTTTTGTAGTTGTTGGCAGAGTTAAGAGAAGTAACAGGGAACCACCATGCCAAGCAGTTAGTTGAAGCTCACTTCCTAAGTGTTATTTCCTTTTTCTTTTTGTGTGGGCAGACCGAGGTTCAGCTCAGTTTAGCTGTAGTAGAGACGGATCATTAAACGTGATGCAAATTTATAGCTAGTTCACTTTCATCATTCATGGGTGAGGGAAATCAGAGAAGCGAAGTGTCTTTTTCAAAAGGAAAGAATTGTTGGTAAAGGAAAGATCAGAACCCACAAATTTCTTTCTTAGGCCCCCTTATGATATAGCTCTGACCTCTCTAATATAGATCAGTCCTCTCCCCTTATGATAGAGCTTGACCTGTGATCCCAAAATTCTTACTCTTGAATTCCATAGCAGCCGCCTATGCAAACCTCCCGATCTGTCCCACCAAAAGATCTGGAGATATGAACACATATGATCTCTATCTACTTGTTAATTAAGGCAAAGTTATGGTCCATATATAATTTGTAGGTCCTGGGTTATTATGAAACCCGTTCATTAATATCTCTCCTGAAATTTAGGAGTACTCACTCAGGGTTCGTATACCTTTTTGGTGTAGCATGAGATGGCACTCAGTTATAAATGTCCAGAGGTAGAACGGCTTGTTCAAATGGTAGGTGCATTTAGGACTGAATGATGTTGGTAGATTTCACCTCCATACCTCCATAAGAGATCGTACTGATTTGCATACTCACTAGCCATGTATGAGAGAACCAATTTCTCCCACACCTCACCAGAACAGGAGATTAGCAAAAGCTCTGACATTTGCTCATCTGGCAGATAAGAAATGTTCATCTTTTAAGAATTTAATCACCTACCTTTTCTCCTTTCTTGTTCCTCAGCCCTTCACCCTTCCCGGCCACATTCCTTTCCTATCTCTTTCTGTCCATCATCTGGTGTTTTTGGTTGAGACTCTAGATTGCTTAAAATCTTTTATTGAGAAGAATCCACTGAAGGGATGATTGAGAAGAACCCAGAATTCAGACATTTGCAGGAAACTGAATTCAATGTGGGTGAAAAAAGCAATGAATTACTCTCAAGAATTAGTCGATAGCAAACTGTTGATTCAACACACAGTTGCCCTAAAATTCCGCAGTTTTTGGAGTGGGATTTTATAAAGCAAAACCTCATGGATATTGAAGTATTGATAAGGCCTCTGGTCAACTTGCCCTGTCATGGCCAAGGAATACATCTTTGACCTTAAATGGCCTAAAATTTGAATGGAAAGTATTTAGCAGCCCTAGTTCAGCACACACAGCTGCAATCTAGAAAAGTCGTAGATGTACAAATCGACCTCAGCTGCAGGGTTAGGAGGGAAGCTGAAGATGCCTTGACCTCCAAAAAGCTTCCTCAAGACCAATATCCAGTCTTCTGAGTATTTACAGTCCCTCATGGTACTGTTAAAAGGCCAAGCCCCATGATAAACATATGCTCCTTGTCAGTTTAAAATGTGCCAGAAAACCAACCGACTTTGGATTCAAGGCCAACACCCTGAGTTGTTTTTGAGTCTTCCGGCCACTCCTCTGTTCAGGTTTTGGCTGGAAAACCCCTATCAGGACTGGAGAGGAAGCACTAAGTCTGTCCTCCTCTGCCCTCCACGTGCGTCGGTCCTCCCTGTGTGTGCACTTTGCAAGAGCTGTCCATACCCAGTGAAAGCACTGGGATCAAGGTGATTGACTCTTTTCAGTATTTTTCCAGCAGGAGCAGTCACTCATTATATTAACTTTTTTTCAGGCTGCATAGCGTAGCATGTTCTTAATCAAGAGCATGGGCTCTAGGGCCAGACTTCCTGGGTCTAAATCATGACTCTGCCACTTACAGGCTATGAGGCCAGCACGTGACGTATCCACTCCATGCCTCAGTTTTCTCATCTGTAAATGAGAATAATTAAATATATGAGGGTACTTCAAAAAGTTTGTGGAAAAATAGAATGAAAAGATAATATGAATCTTTCTATGAGGTTTTTGAGTACCCTTGTACATATGTACATATATACATATGTGAGTGTATGTAAACAAGAATTATGAATGATGTGCCTGGCATGTGCTAAGTGACTTGTGTTTATTATTATTAGTTGCAGTGGTAGTATTTTTATTTCAGACACCAAGGATAAGTGGAAAAATGCTTACCATGTACCGTTCTTACAAACGCTTTATACGTGCTAACTTCACTCACAGTATCTCTGTGGACATCACCATCCTCTTTTCATATGAGTGCATGGACACTAAGGCACAGAGACGTTAAATAAACTGTTCAAGAAACTTCCCTAAGTGAGAAATCTAGCTGAGCTGGGATTCCAAGTCAGACTCTAGAACCTGAGCTGTGCTCAGTGTGAAACTTCTCTTCCAGAACGTGTGGTCCAGTGCGGTAGTGCACTGCATGGTGACAGCAGCAGCCCCAGCAACAGTGGCGACAGAGGGCGTGTTGTGTGCCACTCACCTGAGCCCACCTGAGCCCACCTCTCCCTCCCAGGGCCTTGTGAGGGCGCTGCTGTCAGTATTCCTACAGATGAGGAAACTGAGGGACACAAGGTGCCATGGCTACTCAGTACTGGAGCCATAATTTGAGCCTAAACCTGTCTGATTCCAGTGTCCTTGTCATTAATACCATGCTAAGTGCCACCAGTCAGGATTCCATGTCCCGGACCAGGTGGCCTGGGTATGTGAGGCAGGACAGCCATGTGGGTTTGGTGGACTTTTTTTCCTTTTTCCTCCTGCCCTTAGCCCTCTGTCACCTGATTCTTTCTGGAGAGCCTCTCTCTCTCTCTGTTTCTCTGTCTTTGTCTCTGTCTCTTTTTTAACTTTAAGACCCAGTGAAGGCTAAAACACAGATTCTCCTGTGACACACTCCAGGTGCTGTGACTAAGTCTTGTTTTGTTTTCACTGAGGGTGAATCAGTTTCAGACCCTCAATATGGATGAATTCAAGGA
>NW_007728116.1:76627-79014 GCF_000696425.1 Galeopterus variegatus | reverse complement strand
GGAGCGCCGCCGCGCTTCCCAAGCGGTGCACTGTAGCAGTGCGCCACCGGGCTGGCCCCTAAGTTTTGTTTTGTTTTCACTGAGGGTGAATCAGTTTCAGACCCTCAATATGGATGAATTCAAGGACTTTTCATAAATTCCAATGAAATATTGATTAAGCCAAAATCACAGCTTTGAATCTGTTGGAGTTATAGGTGAGAAGGCAGCATGGACGGGATGTCTAGTGTTTTTGAGAAAAGATGATGGCAGGGGCCTCTGTAGAAGGGAGGGCCAATGCAGGGAATCTGTATGAGAGCTCTGCCTAAAACTGGGGTTTCAGACATTGACTATGTATTTCTGGGACAGCACTTTGACCTAGATGGTATAGGAATAGGGAATACACACCCTGAAGTCCCTGTGAGCCCAGACAGGACAGCTGTCACTGACACAGAGCAGAAGGGACCGAATAAGGAGCAGAGTTCCTGGACATCATGTGTCTTATGCCAAGAGCGTGGTACAGAAAGGGAGATGCCATTCATCTGAATAAAAAGAAATACTCTTCTCTTTGATCATCTGGAAGTGTGGATTTTTGTCACTTCACTACTTTATTAGTGAAGACACCTGAGAATTAAATTTTTATGTTTAATATTTTTATATTCTGGCAATGTTCTTCCTCAATAATTTTGAGATATTGATATATTTTCCTTTCCCTCATATTCGTATGTTGATTGCATTTGTAAGATCATTTGTGTAAATACACACACGTTTTCTCTTAAAAATTTTATTTATGAAAGAAAAGAAGATATTCTTCACTCTTCAAAATGAGACTTTTCAGGCATTTTAATTTTTCATTTTTGAGATAAACCAGCATTAAACGGAACGATTTTGTAAGTGATAATTGTCTTGCTAATAGTGTCCCCTTTATATAATGGAGTGACCTCCCCATAGACCCTGAGCTTAAACCTCTTTACTGCAGTTGTGACAGACGTGAAAATTAGGTTTATTAAGAGACATGAAAAACTAGCCCAGATCAAAATATCTGGGAGTAGTCCATAAAAACAAAAGTAAAGCAAACATTTACATTTTGTCTAAAGCAAATTGTGCGGAGGAGCCTTTCCTCCAGCTTTATTTTAACACAGACACACAGATGTAGATGTTTCTGTCAAAATTAAGTCATTGGTAACTCCATCTGAGGAGCTGTCTACTCCACTTTCCCCCTGAGGAATGGAGACAGGCCTTTTGGGGGAGCCCTTTGGTCAGGCAGTCACCATTAGGATTTTGGCTTTGAAGTATTTAGACATTTGAAAAGAGGTATTATTATATCTACTTTGGCCATGGTTTTAAAACATAGGACTTCATGAATATGAAATTACATTTTATTTTTAATCATGGTAAAAGACACTGAAATTTGCAAGGAACACCAATACTAGATTGTAGGATCCTTGAGAGGAGAGACAAGGTCACCTTTATCTCTCTTCTCCCTGGCATGGGAACCATATCACATATAGTTGGTGCTCAATAAATATTTATTGGTGTGAATTCAGTCTCAAATGGTGAGTAGCCAGTTTTAAGAAATAAGGAAGTAACTGTCCTGTGAACTTTTGCTTGTAATCTCCTTTCAAATTTGGTTTAAGGGACAGGCACGTTATCAAATTGCTTAGGACACACTGTGGACAGGGACAGTAAGGGAGGCCTGTACTTCCTCTCTGTTGACCTTCATTCATTGCTCATTTCAGTGGACACCAACCGAGTGAGAACATTTTTTCTTATCTTCCTCTCCCCTTTAGTTAATTGATTCACCAAATAATTACTTATTAGCATAAGCATTTGTTTTATGCCAAGGATTGGGCTAATCCTGTAGGACCATAATGGTAAATAAAACTCAATGCTTGACTCCCAAAAGAAGTCAGCATTTAAATTAATTAATTCAATAAATTAAGTGTTACAGGTGTCCTGATAAGGATTTATGTACCTAGTGCTAACCTCTCTTCTTCTGTCATCTCCTTTCTTTCCCTATTTCTTTTGTTCTTTCTCTCCTTGAGAAGTAGAATTCTTGTAGGGTATGTTGGGGTCGAGGACAAATCCAGCTCTGCCATGGCTGTGGTCACACATTGGCTAGCCAGTCATCTGTGTTTCACTGTGGCAGATGTGTTGAGGGTTTGTTAGTGAATGAGATGTGGAGTGTGTCTGCAAGCAGTCTAAAGGTCATTGGGGGCCATTCCACGTACATAACTAAACATAATGCAAAATAGATAACAGTAAATGTGATAAGCGAGGTATGGATAAATCTCTGAGTGTTTTCCAACCAAGGAGAGTAATTGTGTGTGTTTGGGGCAGGGGGATGGGGGAGCGGGAAGACTGTGTGGAGGAAATGTTCAGGCTTGAACTTTGCAGCAGGACTGGGTACT
>NW_007728116.1:49779-76167 GCF_000696425.1 Galeopterus variegatus | reverse complement strand
AATTGTGTGTGTTTGGGGCAGGGGGATGGGGGAGCGGGAAGACTGCGTGGAGGAAATGTTCAGGCTTGAACTTTGCAGCAGGACTGGGTACCCTGGGACGCTTAGCTGTCCCTCACATAGAAGTATGGATACTGCAAATTTCTGTCTTAGGAGCTCCATGAATATTTATTTTACCTGTATGAATTCTGCGATGTGGTACTTTTCCCCCTTAAATCTGTCGTTTTCTAACTTTGAATGTGTTGTCAATACCACTGTGTTTTAAGCTCTATGAAGACTGAGCCACATCCTGTAATTTTTGCTGTTCTCCATAGCAGGGGGTTTTCAAACTGTTCCCTGGCACAAAAGAATTTAGTTGGAGTATTTTCACGACAGGAGTTAGGCCTTAGATCTATCTGGAAATTGTTGATTGTTTTTCCATTTTGTTCGTGAGGATATTATTTCAAAATCCATTTTCCTTTTCTTCTTTCATCTCAAAACTTGCTTTCACCTTCTCTCAGTCGTGGTTCTGTGCAGTTCCGGATATGCATATATTCAAGGCTCTCACTTGGAAGTATGTTTTGCTACTGTAAGTGGAGAGGAAATAATATGTGATTATTCATGACTTATACAAGGGATGAAAAAACAGAAGATACGTGTTTACAGTGATTCTATCTCTGAACTCAATCTAACCATGGTAAACCTAATATTTATTGCTATTACCCATTAATTATATTTTAGGTGTTTTCTTCCTTGCCTCCACTTAACATGGGCTATTGGCTGTAGACAAGTATAATTATTGCTTTTTTTTTTTATTGCAAACTTTGCCATTTTTTCAGGACCAGTCCAATTTGATGAAATAATTACAAGTTGACTGCCAGGTGTACACAAAGCACTATGCTAGGGCTTTGCAGAGGCCATGGAGGTGAGAAGTAGAGAGCCTCTGCTTCCTAGGGGCTCCCAGTTTGGTGTGGTGGAAACGTCTATAAATCATCCATTATCAGTTAGACTGTGAAGAATGCTACAACTGAAGAACAGCCAGGCTCTGTGGGAGTTGAGGGGAAAAAGAGATTAATTTACTCAGAGGTTATCCAAGTTCATGAATGTCTTTCGTTAATGAAGTGGTTCCGTGACGCTGAAAATCCCCACGATGCACAGTGCCAGGCACATACTGCAGAGCCTCCTCAGAACTATGTTAAAAAATAGTACACGTATCTGGTTAAAAAAAAAAATCTAGCACTCTATGGAAGGATATACAGTGGAAAGTAAGTCTATCTCTTAACACAGTCCGTCATCTTTCCACTCTAGAGACACTCACTTTTCACAATTTCCTGTGTCTAATTGATTGTTAAAGATTTATTTCTGTGCAATCCTTTTTTAATTTAATTGAACTCAGCCCAGTGTAATAAACATTCTGCACCTGTGCCAGGTGCTGTGTTAGGTCCCGGGAATACCAAGATCAGGATCCTGATCTCTGAGGGCCCATAGTGCGAGACACATAAAGCAGTAACTTGGAATAGTACATGTTCATGGATACATTAGAGATACAGAGTAAGTGTTCTGATAACTCAGAGGAAGGAATAAATGACTCATTGCCTTAGGGTGAGGTTGGGGAACTTTCACAGAGGTCAAGATCCTTCAGCTGGGATTTGGGGATGAGGATTTCACTAGACTGAGGTGGAGGCAAGTAAATCCTAGGCCAAAAGAACCATGTGTTCAAAGAAATAGAAGACTGAAAATACATGTTTGAGTAGGATATGTGCAGTGGTAGATACATTTAGAGATTGAGGCCAAATTGTCAGGGACATCGAATTTCTCATCCTGTGAAGTTTGGACATCAACCGTATAAGCATAAAGGGAAGTGGTTGGAGTATACACATAGCAGGAATATGAGGCATATTTGTTTTTTAGGAGGATAATTTTGGTGGTCCTCTGAAGGATGAGATGGGCAGGAGAGGAGGTGTGAGTGTGGAGATCAGTTTGGATTGGAACTCTGGCTATCATCCGGACAGGGTAAGACAAGAAGGTGGCCGTGGAAGTGAGGAGCAGTGGGGTCTGAGAGGTGACAGAGACACAACAGGTGCTCACAATAACAGGAGCATATTGGGCATGCTCCATCTCAGCATTTGTGCACCTGCTAAGGGGACATGCATGAGTTTAGACATAGTCTCTAGTCCTGAAGGAGCCAATGGACTAGAGAGAAAGCATTCTCAGAGGGCAGAGGAAAAAGTGAGAAAAAAAATAAAGTCACAGTGAGAGTCAAGCATAGCACCATGGTGGGAGTTGGAGAAAGGAGTTTTGCTGAGTCTCTGACCATTGCTTTACTTTACTTGAAGTCAAGATTGAGAGAGAGCCTGGGTAGTTAGAAAGTCAGTGTTTATTTCTGAGGAGTACTTATTTTGTCAAGAAAAGAAAGGTCATGATGGAGGGCCTCGAAGGCAGAGGGGATGAGCTGCCCAGCACCACTGGCCGTGAATGGGGGTGACAGGAAGACGTAGGGCCGGGCGCACCATCGTCCTCGTGTTGTGTACTCAGTGAATTTTGCTCAGGGTGGTTTGTAAATGTGAGGCCCGTGTGGGAGCTGGGGGAGAGGAAGTTGGTTATGCAGAGTGTGAAAAATGGCGGTCCAAGCAGGGAGAGGGCGAAGCTTCAGAAGAGCCACCGTGGGGCATATGTTCCCGGCACTGAGCTTAGGATGTGTCTACCCACTCTCTTCGCTTGCAAGCTGTTTTGTTCTTTCTGTTGAGTATCTGATTTTATGCCTCAACCCAAACAAGCCCATTTTCTATGGGATTTTAAAAAATCTCTCCAGAAAGTTTTGCATGGCTTTGCTTGCTTGTAAAACTTGATAGTCTCTTTTCAGCACAGATAGGATCAACCCAGTCTGCATCTTTCTGACCTGCATCAGTGGGACTGCAAAGGCTTCTCTGAAGAATGCGGCGCCACACGTTAGAGACCGCTCCTGTGCGGAGACTGAGATGTACAAATTGATGGGCACGATCCTCACGTGGTGTTCTAGAAACAGCGTCCATGGAGGCGAGGAGGAAGCCAGGGAGTTTGTCAGGTCACCAGCGCCCGGAGCTTGAAGTGCAGCGTTACTGTACGGCATGCTTCTGTTGTTTATAACTTTCTGTAATGTGTGATAACAAAGAGCAGTGTGTGGTAACAAAGAACACTCTGTTACCACGAGTTATTTTAACCACCATCCTTCCGCTGCTCAGCCTTTTTTCCCCTTCCTCCTCACAGCTCTGCTGCTGGCTCCATGTCTCCGTCACCCACTTCCACCTCCTCGCCAGCTGCTCCTCCTCGTCTCCTTGTGCGAAGTCCTTTCCCCGTGGCTCTTTTTCCTCCACCACGGCGAACCTGCTGGAGGCTTTTGGCTTTACAGCATGAGCAATTTGCTGTTATTTTACCCTCTCCTTGCATGTATGTTTCTACCGAGGGTTCTGCAAATTTAGAGCACCCCAAGAAGAAAGACGTCCCACGGGCCCCTCTAAGTTTAAGGGAAGTCTGAGAATTGTGTGTGTGTGTGTGTGTGTGTGTGTGTGTGTGTGTGTGTGAGATCACATCACTCTGCTGTCGGTTTTGAGGGCTTCACAGTCATTTTCTCTCTTCTCGAAGGACTGCTTGCTATCTTTATAATGCTACTAAGCCAAAACCACAGAAGAAGCTTTATTAAACTGGACCAGGAAAAATCATCGTGTTTTGTTCTTCAAAACCTGACCTCAGACTGTGAATAGTAACTGAGCCCCAAGTGACTCCATCTGAACCCCTGGAGAGTGGTGGGAAGTCTCCTGCAATGGTATAAGTGATGATGAACCCAGAATGGTCAAACAGAGGCAGTGTTTTTATTCTAGAGACAATTTCTACGTGTGTTGCCTTTTATTCTGGCATGCAGTAGCAAGTGAAATCAGAAATCGTCGAGGTAAGCAGATGGTCCCCAGGGCAGGGGTGTGGTAAGCTTTCCTGACCAGTTTGCACAGATTTCAATGTAGATAGTGATTTTTATAGCTCTCCTTTCATTTTCTGCAGTAGACTTTTTTTTGTCTTTGTTTAGAGAACACACCTGAGATGTTTTTCTTGAACCCCTTTATTCCTAAGCCATGTTATACATGTGTTCCATGATATAAATCATACCAAGAAAGAATATAAAAAATAATTTAAAGAGTTCAATGAAAAAGTCCCTGTGATAGGTTATATGACCTTTGAAAGTAAATTAATGTCTTTGTTTCTCAGTTTCTTGACCTGTAGAATGGGGGAGTTGAACAACACACATTCTAATGTCTCGTCCATTTCAAATGTTCATTAGTAATAGAACAAATTCAAGGCTGGCAACTGGATTTCACCTAGTATTTCTATTCTATATGTCTGGTAGCAGCTGCCTAGAGGGCTGTGGTAAGGATTACAGACTGCCAGGTTTATTAGAAAAGGAGGGTATTGATTAGTGATGTCAGCTTTGAATGCACCAGTGAGGAGTAGTGGCACGTGTCTGGTGTGTTTTCCATTCCTGCTCTAATCCTACTAGGGGGGACCACAGGGGCAGTTGCGTTTTCATCACAAAACACACACATACACACACACACACACCCCATTTGTACCAAACTGTTGATGAAACCACAGGCATGGGTTCTATTCCTTTTGCAGATGATTCAGCTTCAATGAACTCAAATTTCTATCCCCTGATTCATATGTCTTAAAACTACGGGGAAGAGAGAAAACGGTGTTTGTATAACTCAGTTTAAACACATCACCACTTCAGACCCAGGTCTTCTAAAAACTTTGGCACTTGCAGAGGACAAGATATTAAATTATAGCCAGTTACCTATCTAAAATAGCATTGAATCCTAAACTTGATGTCCTTATGACCATGGGCCTAGGAACAAAAAGAGGTGTCGAGAAATATGTATGGGAAGTTATATAAGCTCCATCTTAAGTCTGTTTTAAAAGTGAATACTAATATTTTTTATAATTGTTGTAGGATGTCTGACAAAATTATGTTTTCAAAATATCCAAGTGAAGAGCAGAGAGCTACAAAAAAGTATTTTTAGAATGCTAGATGGGGATGGGTGATGTTAATCAGATTTCAAGGTTCATCTTGACCCACTGCCTCTCGGGACACTGATCAAAGTTACGTGAATCCGTCTGATGCAGAGTTATTCATTAGAGTTCTCAGCACATAATTATGGACTGTCAGAAGATTTCGGTTTTGTGTAATAAATGAGTAGCATGCCTGCGGCTTGCTGAGGTGTTAGCTTAATAACCTCATAAGATAGGTTGTTTTTCTTCTCCCTCAAGACTTGAGCAAACTGGATTCTGTCTTGTCCACCCCACCTTAAATGAAGACGTAAAGTTTAGGACTTAGATTTCTTTAAAAGTTTATTTTTAAGGGGAAGAAACACCACTTCTAATTTTATTCCCCTTTCCTTTGTTCTATCTTCTTATGAATTGGAAGTGTAACAGATTTTGTTTTTATGTCTGAATCTTGGTAAGGATGCATAAGTTTTTCTTGTACCACACATGGTTATGTACAGTAAGATGTTAGTAAATCGATGCTGATAAGCAGTGCCACATTTAAATTGCTGTCTGCATGATACTCTTACTCAGGGATGCAATTATTTCCCTTGGTTTTGACAAGATGTCAACTGCGATATGCATGCATAGAGCACAGACATATCCTAAGACACCATGGTGCATTAGAAATCTTTCCAGAGGAAAAGTCAAGTGTGTGTCTGGGGCTCCCATTCTGACTCCATCCTCTGTGTTAGGATGTTTGTTTGTATTTAGACTACTAGCTGATTATGCACATGAAGTGGCATTTAAGAAGCATGAATCATTCTATTTAGCAATCATAATTAACGGGTTTCTAGGAATATGTTGCCTTCATCTTCAAGTTCGAGGGTATAAAGAGAAAAGGAGGGAAATTCATTATTAGTCCCTTTATTGGTAATAGTGTTAGAAGTGCTTGTGTATAAGAACTTCAAGGGGGAGAGCGTGGTGGCTGATTTATGATAGAACTGTCTGCTGCGTGCAGCTCGCTGTTGAGAACAGAGAGATGCGTCAGATACAGAGTCAGCCAGTGAGGAGTTTATAGTCTAGTTGGGGAGCATATGGGTCACAGTAGGCTTGTTGCTGTAGCAGCTTCCCCACCTTGCAGTGGCTTAATACAGCCAAGGTATATTTATGGCTAGTTGGGAGGGATTTCCATGTGTTTATCCAGGGACTCAGCCTCCATCTACTACATCAAGGCCTACAGTGCTCTGTCCTTTTAGCCAGATGAGGAGCAAAGAAGAGGATTACTCAGGGAAGGACTGAAAGTGGTGAGTCCCTTTGTTCACATCCCGTTGGCCAGAACTCGGGCACATGGCCTAACACAGATGCAAGAGGGGCTGGGAAATGTGGTATGATTTACTGCACAGCTGGCAGCCTCTGCTGTGATGTTGAGAGTGTATAACAGCACAGAAAGGGTTGAATGTGGTAAGGACAAAATGGGCAAAGGACAGAGGAGACCTGAGAGAGAGGATCTAGATTCTTAAGAATATTTTGAAGGGAAGTCAAGTGGGTCATTTTTTTTTTTCCTTTTTGTCTTTTTTCGTGTCCGGCAACAGATCGCAACCCTCAGTGTTAAGGGAAGTCAAGTGGGTCATTTTTTTTTTTTCCTTTTTGTCTTTTTTCGTGTCCGGCAACGGATCGCAACCCTCAGTGTCGCGCCCGTACCGGACCGGGACCGGCAACGGGATCGCAACCCTACGTGCTGCGTCCGCACCTCACTCAGCCAGTGAGCGGGAACCGGTCTGTATGTGGGATCCGAACCCTCGGCGGGAGTGCCGCCGTGCTTCCCAAGCGGCGCACTGTAGCAGTGCGCCACCGGGCCGGCCCAAAGTGTGTCATTTTTGTACCAGCTTTGTCTAGCAGTCGTGTTCCCACATAGCGTGGTAGTCCTCAGTGATATGCTGGAATTTGAATGCTTGGCCTGCATTGAATATGAAGCTCACTGTGTAACCCAAGAGCAGCTAAGGGAGTCTTGGTGGCCAGACAATACTGGGGCAGACTCCACCCTCTCCTGTCGTGAGGAAGGTTAGGAAAAATGCTCTGTGGAGTGGAAACCCTGCCTATGAAAATCGATTGCCCCGTGGAGCCGCCTGTGCACAAGGACCGTGGATGGCAAGTGGAGCCCTGTCAAATGCTGTTTTCTTGAGAAATGAAAGGGTGTGAGGATGACCCCGCAGAACGCCTGGTTGCAGGTATTACTGCTGAAGAGCCCTGTGATATTTGCCCTCTCACTCTATCTTTCTTACCCTTGGTATTTGTAACGTATCTTTAGTGCCCTTAGACTTCTCCCATTTGGTGACTCTGTGGGATTTGAAGTTTCTGCCACCTGAATTATTGAAGGCCAGGATTAAGGTCAGAAATCTAAGGAGGTACCAAAAGTTCATTCATCAAGATAAATAATATTTTAATGTAATATCTAAAGTAATCAAAACTAATTTTAGAAATCCATGATAAGCAAAATAATCAAAATCCTAAATAGGGCAGGATAAGTATTAGTGATTTTTCTTTTGTCTCAGCTCCAGTATAGGTCCCCACAGCATGATTAATAATCTTTTCTTTATTGAAAATTTTGATATTTTATTTATTGTGGGTTTTTTATATTAATGTTGATTACTTTAAATATTGCATCAAAATGTTTTTTATCCTGATGACTGAGATTTTGGAGCCCCCTTAAATTGCGCATTTAAGGGGAATAAATACCTCACACCTCAACCTAGTCTGAGCCCTGGCTTCCTTACTTCTGTGTCCTTAGTGCCTGACACAGTGCCTGAGACATGGTAGGTGCTTGGGAAGTGCTTATGAATGCAAGAATGTTGGAAAAGTAAGCGGGTAAACTAACAGGTGAGCTGTCTTGGAAATGGAAGAAAGGATGGTTTTGGAGCCATAGCATGTGGTCTTCAACCCAATCACAAGGCCAGTTTGCATGGGTGCCCAGTACAGACAGATTCATTGGGTCTTAAGCAGGCAGATTCCTGCACAAACACTTTTACAATAGCATTTTCCAAATGGATCCTCGTGTGTAACCTTCTAAAGTCATCGCGCATGTTTTCTATATTTGAAGAAGGGAGTATTCATAGTGTCCTTTCTTTTTTCAACAAATATCTGTCAAATATCTACCTTTTTCTTTTTTCTTCTCCTTTCTTTTTTTGGTTATTTTTGGGGGGAGAGCAATATTTTCGTTTGCTTATTTGATACAATTCATAGAATTCATAGAATTTCCGTGTGTGTTGGGTGAGTTGGATGATCACAGCAACCTTTTAAGGTAGGTTTTGTTTGTTTTTTCATACCTGTCTTTCAAAGGTAGAAAGGAAGGTCTTGATTTTGAGTGGTAAAGCTAGGATTCTAATCCAGGTTTCTCTAGTTCCATAGGCCGTACTCTTCTCAGCACTGAGGACATGCTTGGAGATAAAGGCATTTCCCCAGTTGTGACTTTAACAGTGTCCCAAAGGCAGAGGAACAGGACGAGAGCATTGTAACTGTCCCGACATACGCTGATCAGAGGAACTTTCTGGGATGGGCAGGTGAGAACATCTCATCAGTGGGATGAGTTGCTCCTGACTTGCAGAAGTAGGTGAGAACATCTCATCAGTGGGATGAGTTGCCCCTGACTTGCAGAAGTTTCTAGACTATGTGGCCCCCTTTTTGCTTTCTTCACTATGGTCTGCAGATCCTGCAGGAGTTTTGAAAGACAGTATACCTCCCAGAGCAACCACAAGGTGGGTGGTCTTGGCGATCTTTTTCCTCATTTGTCTTTGAGCAAATCTTAAGCAAGTCAAATTCTCTGGGCTTCAGTCTTTTCTTCTGTGATGAGGGAATAATTCTCATGCCTTCTGCTTTTCACCTTTATTGATGGTTGTTGAGAAGGTATAAAGAAAAATTATTTTCAAGTTGTAAATGTCATCTGTGCAAAATTTAAATGTTTGGAATTTGCTCCAAAAGCGATCTGACCCTATTTTTGGGGGGATCAGAGAAGGTAGAGACTTAATCTGAAACCAAACCACAGTGGAACATGGGTGCAGGAAGACCATCTTGAATATGGAATATGTTGTTTGTGTTAAGCTGTTTTACATCAGAGGAGTTAGAGTATCACAAAGGCTTGGTTCTGTTTAACAATTTCCTGAATAAACGAGGCTACCTTTTCAGAAAATGACTTGGAAAAAAATTGCTTTTTTAAGATAAAGAAGCTTGATAGTCTTTCTGGAGGGAAAGGGCAGGGGCATTTCAAAACACAAATTTCTCTTATACACAACTTTCAGTGCCCTCTCTGAGTTCTAAAGTAGCTGAACACATTCTTAGTAACTTCACTAAAAGAAAGTACAACCTGGAGCCAAGAACTTTCATGCCAAACTTTAAGCTAGAGCAGATTTTTATGGTCATGTTAGGAACCTCTGAAAGAAGGGGGATTGTAATGGAAAACACTGACCTGTCCTTAACCTAATAGCAGGAATGGCAGTGCCACAGTAATAATGGTTTCTGACCTGCATTTCCCCAGCCTGGCTGAAAAAGATCTCTTGGTTTCCTTTTGTGTCAGATCTGTAGATGGGACAGCTAGGTGTACATCAGGCACCCAGGGGCAGATGCCTCCTGTTTTGCTTGGGCTGTTATTGGGGCCACATAGATCTCCAGAGAGCCCTGGGGCCATGCAAGAAGAATTATATAGTTATAGAATCAGAAGATTTGGAAGGGAACTTGAGTTGTCTAGATCAGCAGTTGTCAGAACAGGTTCTATTGGACCCAGGGGTTTCACAGAAGGATGGGGGGGGGTCGGGGAGCAGGGGTTTGTAGGAGCAGCTGGTGGAGCAGGACCAAGCAGGTAGGGCTGTGGACACTCCATAGCCCCATTTTAGCCACAGCACTGCTGCTTTTCTATGCTTTATATAGTGGGTTTGTCATGGGATTATATTTGCAAAAAGGATTGCATTGAAAAAAATAAAAGACCACTGATCTGGTACAACTTTCTTTCAATCTAGTAATTTCCTTTAAAATTTCTTAAGCCAGAGGTAATTTGTTTTCAATTTACCCAGCTGTGGCAGTGGAGAACGGGATCAGTCAGGGTCCAGTGAAGAGACCAGAATCACACCAGTCCTTTCAACGGAGAGAAATCACTATAAAGAATTGTTAACCAGGTTTTGGAAAATGGAAAAAGTAAGAAGGGAAGGAAGTAACTGCAGGAAGCCACTATCACCTCTTGAGATAGGAACAAAGGGAAGAAATTGGAATTATAAAAATTTAGAAGCTCAAAGGAGGGTATGGAGCTGGGAACCAGATCGATGAGGAGGAGACTGTGCTGAAGAAGCAGGTTCTGGGAGTGGTGGAAAAATGACAGACTGGAATCCACGGCTACTGCCAAGATGAAGAACTGTTATTGTGGTGATGCTGCTAAGAGCAGAAGATCATGGGCAGGAGCCAGCCCTATCTCTTTCCTTCCCTTCCCTCCAGCACCCCTGTTGATGGAGACTGACAGGGACACTCCCAGTCCCCTTTCCAGCAAAGGAGAAATAGGGTTGCAGATTCCCAACATCACAAAGAAATAGCACAGAAGGGTATTTTTGAGGCTGAGATGCAGTAGCTTAGTAACCAACACAGGAACTAACCCTTGTCCTAGGCAGATGCCTTCTGTTTTGCTTGGGCTGTTATCCAGCCAGCTCTATTGTTGAATCAGCCTTAAATGAGAAACAAACAAAGAAGCAGACAAGAAAACAAAATCCCTTTCCTTTTTTGAGAGAACTTATCTTTCCTTTTTAAGTTTTCTTTTCTCCAGGCCAGCTATGCCCAGTCCCTTCAGCCTGTCTCCAGGACATGCTGTGTAGATATTTTGGTTGTCGTCTTTTATACCTGCCAGTTTGTCAGTGTCTCTTTTAAATACAGTTCTCAATTTGTCAGTACCTATTGGAAAGCCTCAAGATTGTGCGTACTTTCTGTCTCAGCAATTACACTTTTAGGAATTTACCCTTATAAATGTTTCATAGTCTGCATAGAAATTTAGCTATAAGGTTATTAATTTCAAAGTTGCTAATAATTTCAAAAAAGACATGAAAGAACAACAAGAATAGGGGATTGGTGTAGCCTGTGGAGTATTCAGCAGGTATTATAAACAATGATGAAGAAGAAAATTTGACAATATGAAAAGAAAGTCACATTGTATTTTCAGGTAGAAGAGGCAGATTAAGAAATGGCATGCACGGCATCATTCAATTTTTGTAGTACAGACTTAACATCCACATTTTTAAAGACAGATTGGGAGGATATGTACTAAATGTCCAACATATGGTTGGTGGCTATTTTGAAGTAAAGATATAATGGTCAGTTTTAATTTTCTTTTTTCTTACCTATTTGTACGAGAAACATAGTTTACAATTTACAATTAATTAAAATACATTAATTGTAATTCATTTTTCTTCTGTAATGAAGAAAAAGTTAATTTAGTGCTCAGAACAGCACTATAGGAATAGGAGCATAGGCATAGGTCATAGGAGCTATAGGCATGCTTAGGCTAATGCATAGGATAAAAGAATTACAATTTTCCTTCATCTAAAAAATATAATTCTAGTATGACAGCCTAAGATGGCATTCTTTTTCCTTCCTTCCTTCCTTCCTTCCTTCCTTCCTTCCTTCCTTCCTTCCTTCCTTCCTCCCTCCCTCCCTTTCTTTTCCATAGGGATTAGGGTTTTCATAAAATAGTACATGAAACCTGTTAATCAAGTTTTTCTTACCCTTTACAGATTTAAAATGTATTCTTTAGTCAACTTTATCAGGCTATAATTTCCATTCAGTAGAATGTGCCTGTTAAGGTTTCATGAAATTTGACCAATGAATACACTTGTGAAACCACCACCTCAGTCAATATATGGAAATTCTCATACCAGTGAGTCCCAAAGTGTGGTAGTCCATGAGTGCTTTAGAATGACCTGGGTGCTTATTCAAAATTCCAGATCCTATCCAAGTACCCCTGTGCCCCTGGAAAGACAGTCCCTCTGCCAGCTTTGAGCCTAAACAACCACTTCTCTGCTTTCTTTTACTATAGACTAAATTTCCCTTTTTTGGAGTTGTATGTAAATCGAATCATCCAGTGTGTATACTTTTGTTCCTAGCTTCTTTTACTCAGTATAATATTCTTGAGATTCATCTGTCACTGTATGATGAAGTAGTTTATTCCTTTTTATTGCTGAGTGGTAATCCATTGTGTGAATCTACCAGAATTTGTCTATTCATACGTTTGTTGATGGTCACGAGTAGTTTTCAGTTTTGAGCTATTATGAATAAACCTCCAAACATCCTAAAATCTATTTTTAAAACCTGTATATAGGGCTGTGTATTGATCTCTGCTGAATATTTTTTTCAAGTTTTATTGACGTATGATTGACATACAAAAAAATCGCACATATTTAATGTTTAAATTCTGATAAGTTTGAACATATGTGCACACCTGTGATACCATCACCCCATCACCGTAGTCAAGGTACTGAGCATATCCATCACCTCCAAAAATTTCCTGGTGTTTTTCTGTGGGATTTTTGCACGTGTGTTGTTCATCTCAGTCTTTGAAAAGCTCAGTTCTGTCAGTGAATGTATTCATCATTCTTCTCTTTGTGTGCCGACTACTTATTTGATGAGTATGTCTTTTATTTATTTTTTATTTTTTTTCCTTTTTGTCTTTTTTACTGACCGGTAACGGGATCGCAACCCTCGGTGTTGCGCCCGCACCTCGCTCAGCCAGTGAGTGGGAACCGGTCTCCACACGGGATCCGAACCCTCGGCGGGAGCGCCACCGCGCTCCCAAGCGGTGCACTCTCCAGTGCGCCACCGGGCCGGCCCGATGAGTATGTCTTTTATATCTTTATTATGCAATGGGGCGTTGGTGGAAAGATGGCTGGAGCAGAGTCAGGGTACTGTGTGCTGCTCCCACATAGGTGACCTTGAGCAAGTCTCTCAAATGGGAATTTCAGTTTCTGGGCCTGGAGAATCAAGAAGATTGCAGTAGATGATAATCTTATATTGGCTTCAGCTCTAAAATTCTGTGGTTTGGTGAAAATACCTAATGACCCAATGGAGGCAAGATTTCATTTACCAAGATCATGGTGGCTTTGGAGGTGACAGAAATGGCTGAGACCCGGAGGCTGAAATATGACTAAGTCCTAAGTTGTTGATTTAAGCTAAGGCTAAGAAGAGGTCTTGGTGTAGAAGTAGAGACCAAAGAGTGGCTTCATGTTGTTTACAAAACACTGGAATAGGGAAAGCAAATCTCCTATGATGTAATAGAGGATCAAGTTACAAAATATAGAGCCATAAGAGAATATAATCAAATTGGGTAGAATCTCCATATCTGGCAAAGGAGGAAATAGTTTAGAGCATTGACAACAGAAGAGACATAGAGCAGGTATGGAAATGTGTCTGAATCTCTCATGGTTGTGGGTTTGAAGACATCAGCCCTGTAGAAATCACTAACAGGTGGAGTAAGTGAGTGTGTTTAGAGGTATATGAGCCACAAAAGGCTTAGAAAAAAAGTGACCAGAAAAAAGAACTAAATTCCTGGAATTTCTATGACAAAGCCCTGGTGATGAGGACGCCTAGTCATGGCTTAGGGGGCGTGCTGTATCAACCCGAAATCAGACCATGGTTTGGGGACCCACAGTGGCATGACCCTACTCCTCTAGAATCTCCTACTTCATGACAGTAACCATTCCCAGCCTGGAGCTAGCTCAACAGTAAATCAGCAAGAAGACTCTAGCTGCATGAGTTGGGAAGAAGGAACCAGCTGCAAAGGAGATGGAGAAATAGAAATGCTAGAGAGTGGGGGAAATGATTGTGCAAATTTAAATGAATAAAACATCAAACCTGCACCTTGGCTCTCGATTTGTATAACAGGATTCTAGAAGTTGCTTCTTCAGTGAATATTTTGTGTTCTGCGTTGTAAGCAGAGGTTGTGTACTTACATACATCAGATACACACAGAACAATTACAGGGTGCCTCTTATATGTCAGGTGCTGCTCTATCGACTTCATGTGCATTGATTTACTTAAATAATAATTTTACTTAAACAATTTAATTAAATAATTTCCAATAACTCATTATTGTTTCCATATTAGAGATTAAGAAGTTGAGGCAGAGAGGAGGTCGACTTCATGTGCATTGATTTACTTAAATAATAATTTTACTTAAACAATTTAATTAATTTCCAATAACTCATTATTGTTTCCATATTAGAGATTAAGAAGTTGAGGCAGAGAGGAGTTAGGTCACTGATGGAGTGAGGGTTTGAATCCAGGCAGTTGGACTCCAAAATTTATACTCTTAACCACCTGTTATGTTGCCCCTGTACCTGGTATGCCCGGGCCAGGGTTAGGGAAGAGTGGTTCGAGAGACATAAATGTGATATGGCAGCAATGTCCTCCCGCCCATGAAGTGTTACCCAGTAGGGGCTCTCCTGGGTTCCTGCTCTGTGCCTGTGCGTTGTATTTCCCATCCAGCTTTCCCATGTTGTTCCACCCTGAGTGTCTGTCTACCAGCTATGTCACCTGAGCATGGAGATGTGGGCTTCTCATACCAGTGAGTCCCAAAGTGTGGGGGTCCCTGAGTGCTTTAGAATGACCTGAGTGCTTATTCAAAGTTCCAGATCCTATCCAAGATCTTCTGAGTCTTCTTCTGAATGTGAAATTTGAGTGGTGAGACGTGTCCCCGGACAATTTGGGTTTGTGCTGAGGTTTCAGAAGCACCGTTTGAAGCATCCTGATCCTATCCCGTGTTTAGATGAATGTTTCCCTTCAACGCTCTGTGCCAGCCCAACTGTAGTGATCGTTCTCCTAAATCATTGCTTATGGATGTATCTCTGTCTCCTGTGTACTATAGAAGTCAGTGGGCGGATATTTGAGGAGCAGGTGTGTAGCATAAATGTAGTGGTTTTAGGTTTATAAAGCTGATTTCCTATTTGAGATTGGCAGACATTTCTACCCCAGAAAAAGGGGTATATTCTTGTACTTACTTAAGGGACCAATATTAGAAAACAAAACAAAACAGTAAACCCAAGCAAAAAGTCACGAATACAAACATCATGCCCTATAGCTAAAGCATATGCTTTTATTTAAGAGTGGTTTTACCATTAATTTGGGCTTTCAGTTCTGTTTGGGGTTGTTCATGAACTATACAATGATGAGTTTGGCTTTGTTAGGCTGCTCACGTGTATCATAAGGTTCTCTTTTCTAATTCACTCTACTTATGCAGAAGAAGGAAACTAAACCACCACCACAGCAGCACAATGATATAACAACAGAAAAACACAGTTCTCTCTAAAAAGCTAGTTCTCTGTCATGTGCAGAAATCTCTGTAATAAGCAGGATGTCATAAAAAAAGTTCATGCTTGGCGAGACTTTTCAGCAAATTGTAAAGAGGAAAAAATGTCATGTTTTATTTACAGTGAATGCATTTCAAACATGGGAACCAAATCCTGATAGCTCAATAATGGCTATTTAAATGTCCCTGGAAGTTTTATAAGAAACTCTCCCACCCTGCAAAATTAACCCATTACCATCCAAATGTTATTGATAGGTTGAAAACATTCTGACTGCATTGACATGGGAGAGCATACCCACCATGAAACTGCTCCCACCCACCACGTGCCAGCACTGTATGCTCTTTTGTATGCACTTGTTGACCAAGGGATTCCTACTGTGGCCCTTTTCACAATAGTCCACACCTTGCAATGGTTGTGACTAGCACAGAGGGCCCATCATTGAGGGAATTGACTGGTGTGTGAGCCCGTGTTAAAAAAACAGTTAAGCCTAGATATTACGATCAAGATGAACTCTAAGAGAAAAGTGAGTCACGTGAAAGCAGTCCACACCATGCAGGAAAGAACCCCTGAGACAGAGTGTGGAACTAGAAATAAAAGGTGAGGGGACGGTTTCTACGATTTGAGAAGGCATCAGACACAGCTCTGCCTGGCTGCCTTTAGCGGCCGAGATGACAGCAGGACCCAGCAAGTGGGTGTATGTTGAGCTCCATCCTTTACGTTCTCAGAGCTGTCTGCTTCCCTCTCTGGCCAAAGGGAAGTTACCAAGGCAAGTAAATGTTACCCGCTGCCTTTCCTCTTCCAGTGTGTTTCTCAGTATTGTATTGTTTATTTTTTGCTTTGTTATGGGTGAGTTCTTGTAGCTTTTGTGAAACTCTCAGGGCAATTTTTGAAAACATGTATTGAAAAAGTACTTTAATATTATAAAGCCACCTTAGGAAATTTTCTCCCAAAGAATAAAATGCCAAATTAGGAATTGTGCCTTCCAAGCAATATGGCAAAGGGAAAACTGAATTTCGTCCTGTTTCCTTTGGTTCTCGTAGTTCTGGAAGCAGGCATATAGAGTAAAAGCTAAAATGTACCAGTATCGGCAGCTGTCATGAAAGCTTTTGCATAGTATTCTGTTCCTTAACACTTAGCAGATAGATATCCATGCACTCCCTTTAAAAGTCAAAATCTGAGATCCAGAATGGAAAAGTAAATATTGGTGGAGTTTTCAAGATCATGCATATATTAGGAATAGCTCATTTCAAACCCTTATTCTAGACCAACCCCAGAATACACCATTGGCAAGGCTAGTATTTAGTTTGGCTTAGTGACAACTAATTGATAATATTTTCTGTTTCTCTAGGATGATTTTGGATTGTTTAAGGGGTTCGTCTGTACTGTGGAAAGTAAAAAAAAAGGGGGGGGAGAAAGAGAGAGACTGCAAGATTTTGATTAAGGACATCTACTTGTGACTTATTTCCTTATTCACATTGGCCCAGTGGTTACATAACAGATATCTGCTGTGAATATTTACCATCACATTGTACCTTTGAAATGTGTCTATAGGTGTTTGAAGCCCACACCTCCAATGATGCATTGTCTTCTTATTTAAATTCAAGGAGGTCTTTGTGACAGTTACTAATTCCTGAGTGGGAGCTTTTGGTATATTAGTGTGCTATGAAATTGAAAGGCCTTACAGTTCTCTTTGCATAATATTGGTCAAAGCACCATAAGTGAGTTTTAAAGGAAGAAAAAAGATCCCAGTGGTGAAAGGAAAAAATAATGGCAAAGATAGCTGTTTCCTGTGAGTGTACATGTGCATGTTTCTGAGTGCTAACATGCATACACATAAAGCAGGTTGGTTTAGCCTTGCTGCTGCCCTGTCGGGAAACTCTTTTCTATCTTAGCCAGGCTTCTCTGGCTGGCCCATAAAAAACTGTAGGAAGCATCCTTGTAAATAATTGGAGACTCACTGACAACAAATGACATAATTAATTGATTAGTTGATTACTTAATATTTAAATATTTTAGTGCTGATTACTTGCTCCAGGGTATAACAATTTGAATATTTGGGGCAGAGTAATAACTCCATCCATTGTCTTTCAGCTGGGTGTGTGAGAGACAATTATGTGTTGAGCTTATGTACACACACACACACACACACACACACACACACACACACACAGAGTAACCATCACCTCCTTTGCTCCTTTGGGGACTTTTTGGTCATGGTGTATACCGAGACAATACTGTGTCTGGGGACATGGTCTTATATATCTGAGAGATCTTATTTAACAAACAAAATTTCCCAGTCAATACTCCTTATTTGTTGGTTTGCTCATTATTCTTCCCTGGTGCAAACCTGAACTTCTCCTAAGTCATTATCCTTTAAATCGTTATACCCAAGAGAGAGGAATTCAGTACAGAATGGATCTGTATGGAGCCTTCTTACAAGGAGGACTTTAGCTAATTGAAGAGTCTGAAGTGCTATTCTAAGAGCTATCTCAACCATAAAAATCTCAGTTTTAGCAGAGATAGGACAGCATTAAGATCCAATATGGAAATCATATACATGTATATAAACATACATATATACACACACACGCACACACATACACACATATATACACACACACACAGAGAGAGAGAGAGAGAGAGAATCACTTAAGTATCTTGATTACAGATAAATGCAAGCTGGACCACAGGGACTGTGATGAAATGGCTGCTTCTGTGTCTTGGTGCCATGTTCCCCCGGTCTCCCCTGGATGCTGACAGTGATGTCAAGGACAGCTGGAGAATGTCCAGAGCTTCTCTTCCTGTCACCCACAGGCTTCTGATTGCAGATGGAAATTCTCAGGGTTACACCTCAAGCCGAAGAAGGCAGAGTGTCCTTGGGGTTGGTTTTTCTTTTAAAATCCACTAGAGTATTTTAGAATCATTCCCAAATCCTTCGTAAAAGAGCTTTGGCAAAATAGCAAAACAGCTGTAAAAGGCTCTTGACTAAATTTAATGGCTTAATTTCCCTGTAAGTATGCACTGCAGACCAAAAAAGCACCCCTCCACACATACTTTCATTTTAAGGCACTTTCTACCTCAATCTGGAGGTAGGCATACAGTTGGAAAACAACCTTTTGATATTCTGGGGGTGGGCGGGGGGAAGCCTAGTATTTGACAGATAGTTTAAAAGGAAACCTTAGGTTTTACAGATAGTAAACCTGTGAAAGTCACTGTAGGCTGTTCCAAACTCAGGGAACTGGGCCTTAGGATGTGTATAGACTCACGTTCTTTTATATCTATTGATGATTTTATATGTAGATATTTCTAATCCTGTTCTCTCCTGGAGATAGCAGCTGGAAAGTTTCTGAGCCTGAGGTTTGGGATGGCTGAGGAGCTGATCCAAGAACTCAGCTACTAGCTAGGCAGGTTTTCTGATGGTTTCAGGCCCAGAGGCTGAAGGGGACCCAGAGGAGCAACCTGTAAGTCTCAAAATCTAGAAGACAAAGTATTCAATTAATTCCCCCAATCATAAAGTTTTAGAACTGGCCAGTATCTTAGAAATCTGCTCTGCTCAGCAGGTTGCTACATATTCAACAGGGCATTTTTATTGAGCCTTATCTAAGGTCCTCAAGGCTTCATAAAACTATGAGTTTTATTATTTCTGCTAATCCCATACATTTATTGGAACTAACACTATTGGCTAGACATGAACAAGCCAGTTACTTTTCTGGGCCTTAGTTCTCTATGGGTAAGACAAGGGGGTTGCATTATAGCTGATTTTTAGAATTGCTTATTTTTCTCATATTTTTAAATCAACAATCAGACCCGGATTTATCCTTCAAGTCTGCATTGTGGGGAGAAGTTGAATAGACATATTAAACCCCCACACACACAAAGCAAAAATAACAAAAACCTGTAGTCAAGAAAGAAACAAATCCCTAGATAGCACTCTCTTTCAGTGTTTCCGCTGTATGACTAGAGTCTGTCTATTTATGTGGTCGTCAGGGGGCAGTTGTACCACACACACAAAGCAAAAATAACAAAAACCTGTAGTCAAGAAAGAAACAAATCCCTAGATAGCACTCTCTCTCAGTGTTTCCGCTGTATGACTAGAGTCTGTCTATTTATGTGGTCGTCAGGGGGCAGTTGTAGGTACGAGTAGACGGACTGACTTTGCAATTAATGACAAATGGGAATGTCTCTTCTGAAATTCTTGCCCTCTGAGCCCCAGGAGTTTCTCCAATATTTATTTTTTGTTTCTGACTATACAGATTATACTTGGTCATGACAAACAAAATAGAAAAAGACAGAAAAATATAAAGGAGGAAAAATAGTAAATTCACCGAATGCTTATTTTTTTTGGATTTCATGTTAGCCTTTTTACTTTGCCTACAATGTTTCTTTGCCCTTTTTTCCTTGGATTTGGAAGTTATAAACCCTGTTTTTAGGGTATTTAAGATTAATTTTACCATTAAATATTTTACAGCTTATTTTTTTCTGGTTCTGGATTTTTTTTCAAAATCATGAATGAAATACTCTGTTGATTCTCTTCTGTGTAAGATAAGAAATATAGCATCTTTTTTGCAACTTTCTTGCACTGGCACTTCAGGATTAGATTATTATGATGACTTAAAGCTTATAGTTTTTATTATGTTTTTCATTTTTAATTAAAAAACAATTTTTAAAATTTACCTTAAGTTTTTACAATCTTGTACATGACATTAAATTTTAATAAGAACATTTTAGTTTCTCATGTGTACTACCAGCCCTTTTATACTAATATTTCTCCATTTTTGAGCTCTTAATTTTGAGTTCTTTCTTTACCAGTTAGAAGTTTTTTGAGGACTTTCTTCAGGAAGGCTGTATAGTATAATGCTTTCTGACTTCATACATTCTGAGGACTTTTTCTGTTACCTTTACCCAGAAATGATGATGACTCTATTGGATATTAAACAATTACATAATAATTTTTTTCTTTTAAAGGTCAGTGGTTGTTGCTTCATTTTATTTTTAATTATTAATGTTATGGAGCAGAAAAGTCTGAGGTCAATCTATTCTTTGATGGTAACCTTTTTTTTTTCTCTTGCTCTGATGCTTATGTTTTTTTTTTCTTGAAATGAGACATTATTAATTTGTTTTCTCTCCTAGATTCCAATCTGCTGTTCCTGTCTTTATTGTGCTTTAAATCTGGCAAGTCTGTGTTTCATCTCTGTACTGTCTTTAGGAGTTTTTCCTTTATGAGTGTTTTCTCTGGTTCTATACATAAAGTGCCCACTTGAATCTTGTTGAAGAGACAAATTAGAAATTCTCAAAAATATTCTCCTTTTCTTACAGTAAAATTATTTCATAATGCTTTTACTCTGATCCCTCGTTGCTATTTCCTTTTTTGACCTACAGCATCTTTTCCTGTGTTCTGTGCTCTTTCTCTCCTTGTTTACTCCTAAAAAGGAGCTTCTCTGCTTATGCAAAATTACTGTTGAGACAGTGTATCAGGTTCTCATCAAGAGACAAACCTCACCAGTAATTTGAAGACCAGTCAAAGGTGTTAAGTACTAAAAAGGATTGAAGAGGATTCTAAGAATACATGAATGGCAAATGCAGGGAGGACTTACTCCGTTTAGGGCTGAGAGGGACTCTGCAAGGAAGGAACTAAGAATTTGGAAGAATTGCTTCCTGCCCAGTGAGGCTGAGAATCAGATTTCACTAGAGAGGGTCTGGCTGCATATCACTGTGTGGTGGACAGGTTCACTGGGGGTGCTGGTGGGCCAGAGCTATTGAACAGGAAGCTGCCTGCCTGGGTGCCAGCAGGTTGGGGCTGGTCCACAGTTAGATGCCCACAGGGGTACTGGAGAAAGTCTCTGGAGAGTAAGTACTACTGGTCCTTTCACACACGGTGGCAACAGTGCAAAAGATTCTACAAGCAGGAAGAGAAACAAACCCTCTTCTTCCACTCTGCCTTGCAATGTCCCTCTAGCTCCCCCTATTGGAAATAATTAGAGGCCTAATATTTCTTTAGCCAGCAAAGGAGAAATGTTTACAGGGTCCAGCTCTAGTTTCAGAGCAGGACAAAGAAGGGTGGATTTGGAATTGACAGTCAATAATTTGATAACTGGCACAGATGGGTTCTCTGAGACTCAGATGAAAGAAGGAATAATTTTAGTATAGTTTTATTTTACCCAGTCAGAAATCCAGCAGTCTGGACTAGCAGGGAGAGAGCTGGAACTACAGAATTAGTGACAATGAGCTTCACCTTTGTGCAGATGAGATTCTTTTTCATTCTTATTTGACATCCAGGAGGTGGCTTGGGAGGTACCTTTGCTCTGCAGAGGGTGCAGATATCAGCATCAAGGGCGAACTGTGAATGTGCATGCTAGAGGGTTTCTTACCCAGGGAGCCTTCCTGCCTCAGTGCTTCTGGAAACTCTAGTGGGGTTCAAATAGGCTGAAAACTGCCTCACAGTAACGAGCTTTAATGATATGTTAGGTCTCTTCCATTTACTTCTGTGTCAGGGAGTTGCAGATAAGGTCAGCCTTACCAACAAACAAGTATCACTTGCTCTTTTAATAAATAGAAATGCCTTGAAATTTCTGTTGTATGAATTTTCCCTTTCTAAATTCCTTAAAGGATTTAAGTGTTCCTGTTTTTTATATTCTTTGGGTCATTTTAATGAGATTCTGAAAGGAGACAAAGTTATATGTATGTACCACCTTTTCACCAAGAAGTCTCACAGTTTTAAATGTGCCATAAATCTGTTTTCCTATACTTGCTTTAATCTTATATTAAAAAGTCCGGTTGCTTAGCCTGTATTTCCTAGCCTTTTCTAATTGAAGTTAGAACCATGTGATCCCACCTTAGGGCTAAAATATACTCTGCATGCTTTAACCATATAATTTTTATGGGTATCATCTATACATACAGTGTAGCCAGATTCTGGCATCTTAAACAGACCTCTTCACCTAGAATATTCTATGCTTGTCAGTTTAGTTAATTAACATCACACTGATTTGTGGATTTAGAAACATTTAGATTTTGCTACTTCACTTTTTTCTGGTCCAAAGGAAACTCATACAGTTAATAGAGAGACATTTTTTTTTAGTAAACCTGTTTACTAATTGGTAGAACATGACATTTGTGTTACTTAGTACTTGAAGGCAGAAGAGCTGGGAATGTGTATAAAACAAACAAATTTGATAGTAAATTTTGAAAAATGTCAGAAAATTTCTCAATTTGGCTGTTTTACAGTGTTGGTATGAAAAGATTCAGAAGAGGTAAAATAAGAAGTGAAGGGCTTCATACAGTGTATGAAAATAAAATAAGTATTATTATACTTAAAAAATAGACCATGCCACTTGTCCTTGAATCATTCTTTGTTCAGTGTCTCCGATGCTCCTTTTTCTGTCTGGGCTGTGTTGCTGGCACAGCTGGGCTCTGGAGAGATGGCTGGGGGTCAGGGAAAGCCTGAGAAGGGATCCAGAGGTGGCTGTCCCCCAGGGAAGGGCTGGTTTCTAACCTCCACAGCCTGAGGGAGTTCTGTGAAAAAACAGAAGTCAGGTCTACAGAAGAGCGGATACCCAGCTCTGCTCTCTTGACTGGGCATGGGATTAAATTCATTGCCCTTGTGTCATTTCCAGAATCAGTTTTTTTTTTTTCCCTTTTCTAAAAAATTAGGAGCCGCGCCAGTTTTAACCTTCAGGCCTCTCTGCCCTACCCCCAGATGATGGCTAGTGGCTTCATTGCCCTTGTGTCATTTCCAGAATCAGTTTTTTTTTTTTTCCCTTTTCTAAAAAATTTGGAGCCGCGCCAGTTTTAACCTTCAGGCCTCTCTGCCCTACCCCCAGATGATGGCTAGTGGCGCTGCAGTCGCAGCTACAGACACTTACAGCTCCCTGGGGAGTCAGGACCCATTTGCGCCAGGACGCTGGGATCCAGTTAACACGCTCTCCTCCTCTCTTCCTTCTGAATTAGTCCTCAGTTTCACAATTCAAAGCCCACTTCCTTCTATGAGAAATGAAATAGGATTTAAGTGGTTTCTCCCCTGACACTGTTTAATTTTATACATCTTCCGGGAACAGAGGATCCGGAATTGAGTGCTGGTAAGAAAGGGATAAGTCAACTGGGGATGAGGATCTTCCATAGCCTTTATTATAAATTTAACAGATATATTTTCTGAAATAAAATTAGCAATGCAGAAAATACGAGTCAAGGAAAACCTTGAACTAATGCGTCAATTTTATGTAAGTAATATCTCTGTGCTTTGTTGTATAAAAGCTTTCCGTTTTTGGTAGTCATACCTATAAATCATTTCTATTCTGTGTGTGTTTTTATCTTATTTAAGAAGGCCTCTTTTATCCTGATATTTTAAAAAAGTTCTCTGGTGTTTTCTTCTAATACATTTATAATTTTTCCTTTGCCTTTATCTCTTTACTCCTTGTAAAATTTATTGGCAAGTATCATTCAAGGTAAAAATCTAGTTTTTCCTTTTTTTCCCCGCAATAAATGTCAGTTTTGTTAGCATCATTAAATGAGATCTGTCCTTTTCCTATTAAAATAATATGCTACCTCTAGCATAAACTATAATTTTATTTTTGACTTATTCTGTTACTTGGCTGTCTCTTCTGTTTTGGTGGTCTTCTTGTCGATTATTGAGTCTTTACGTTTCAGAGTTTACAAAAAATTCTTGTATGTTTGACCTCTGCACCAGGACATTTCCTATTTTGTAAAACAGGAAGTTTAATCATCTTCTTTACATATGTATTTCTCTTTTATTAGTAGGTTTATTATTGAACATTGGAGACATACACACACACACACACTCCAAACGGTGTGAGATCCCATTATACCTGCAATTTTTAATTGGTTGATAGTATGTGGAAAAGTTATTTTTTCTGTGATGATCTTGTGTCTGACCAACCCGTTGAACTCTCATTTGCCTTAATTTTTTTTCAATGATTTTTTTAGATAATCTTTTAAAATATTTATACATTTTTTTTTGTACAGTTGCCGTATTTAGGACTGTTGATACATTGTTGAATCGTAGTGGTGAGGTGATAGCAAACATGATTGTTTTGCTTCTGATTTTAGTAAATATGCTTTTCATACAACACCATTTTTAGAATTTTTTTTAAAAGCATGAATTAGGACTGACTCTTAGTAAGAACTTTTTTAACCTCTGTTGAGACCAGTCTGGTTGGTTTTCTTATTCTGCTCATGTACTAAATTACACGAACAGATTTCCAGATGTTTAATCATCATTCATTCCTGGGGTAAACCATTCTTGGTGGTAGGATTTGGTTTTCAATAATGTTCTGCTTTCCTGGACCAACAGGCTAGTGTATCACCCCTCCTTCCAGTATAATTTGTCACATACCTTTAAAAGTTTCTTTGCATTCTGAATTATCCATCATTTATTGCGTGTTTTATAAGAGCTAGAATTTCACTAAGTGAGGGATAAGAAAGTATCAGTAATAAGTAAGAAAGGATATGTCTCATTCATTTTGCTCCTGAGAATATTGTGAAGTGTACAGATCACATCCCTAGATGAACTTAAGGTGGTATTGACTCAGAAATACATTTTTCCTTTGTGCATTGTTTTTTTGCAGAAATGGAACTCAGTTTGCCATCTGTATATTAATCTGGTGAGATAGGATGAAAGAGCTGTAAATGAGTTTATTCCAAGTGCTTGGTCAATATAACAGCTGTAAGACTTTATGTCACATGTGTACTGTACTTACTGTATGCATCATATTCTTACAGATGCTATTTATTTTATTTTATTTTTATTTTTATTTTTTCCTTTTTTGTGACTGGTAAGGGGATCGCACCTTGGCTTGGTGTCACCCGCACCATGCTCAGCCAGTGAGCGCACCGGCCATCCCTATATAGGATCTGAACCCACGGTGGGAGCGCCACAGAGCCGGCCCTACAGATGCTATTTATTTTATTTTATTTTTATTTTTCTTTTTTCCTTTTTTGTGACTGGTAAGGGGATCGCACCTTGGCTTGGTGTCACCCGCACCATGCTCAGCCAGTGAGCGCACCGGCCATCCCTATATAGGATCTGAACCCACGGTGGGAGCGCCACAGAACCGGCCCTACAGATGCTATTTAAATTCATCTTCACAACTCTGATGGGGTAGGCAGAAGAGGTAGTATCACCCCATTTTATAGGTATGAAACTGAGGCTCAGAGAAGATAAGTAGCTCAACTTAGATCACAAGCAAATAAGTGATATAGTTGAGATCAGCCCCCAAGCCTTCTTAATCCCAAAGCAATATTCATGCCAGCTGTGCCTTGGATTTCTTATATGAGAAAAACTAGGTCTCATACATGGAAGAAACTGGCACAGAAGCAAAGAAAGTTTAGAAGCCCTTCTCTCTCTCCCAACCCCTCCAGTATCTTCAATATGAGGAAATTAGCAAGGAATCCTCAGGGAACACCTTATAAAACATCATGAAGATTTTCATTTTGAAATGCCTTTTCTTCTTCTCCTAAATTAGTCACAAAGCCACAGGGGCAATGTATCATTTTGATATGACTTCGCATTTGTTGAGCTCCTTTGCGTCAAAGAACGCACAGTCCTTAACAGACATTAACTTTCACAACCTGGCTACTTAGTGTGGGTAGGCAAGGAAGAAATCCAATCTCCATATTGTGGTAATGAAATTGTGTTAGGGAGAGGAGCTGGGACATTCTGAAACCTTGGGGCAAACGAAGTGGCAGCTCTTATTTCTCACTTGTGGCATGCTAACATGATTTTTTATGGAGTATGCACAGCACAAGTTTGCAGAAAGAATAGCATGTTGCTGTTTTTCCTCTAGAAATGTTTCAGGATATCGTGATGTGGGCCTTCATGGTGCTTTTGATAACCCAAATATTGTACTGAACTGTCATGTACACCCGAGACTTTATTTATTTATTTATTTATTTAAATTTTATTATTATTTTTCTTATTATTTTTTTATTTTGTCAATATACAATGTAGTTTATTATTATGTCCCATCACCGAAACCTCCCTCCCTCCTCCCTCTCCCCCCACCCACCCAGGCATGTCCTTTCCATTTGCTTGTTGTAGGAACTTCAAAAAAAAAAAAAA
>NW_007728116.1:21460-48779 GCF_000696425.1 Galeopterus variegatus | reverse complement strand
TATATTCCCAGCAGTGGGATAGCTGGGTCATATGGTAGATCTATCTGCAACTGTTTGAGGAACCTCCATACCATTCTCCATAGGGGTTGCACCATTTTGCATTCCCACCAACAATGTATGAGAGTTCCTTTTTCTCCGCAACCTTGCCAGCATTTATCGTTCAGCGTCTTTTGGATTTTAGCCGTCCTAACTGGAGTGAGGTGGTATCTCAGTGGTACACCCGAGACTTTAAAAAAATTAGTATCTCATTAAAAAATTCTTTAAAAATAGTCAACATCTCGTTTTTTTACTAAACTGTGCTAATATATACCCTGTATAGTTCAATCTTTACAAATGTACAATTAAACTATTTTGTGGATATTTACATGAAGTTCCAAAGCCTAGAATGGGAAGCTCACCCTTTCATTCTCTTTTTGTGTTGTGATGTAATGTTAACAATTGAGCAGCAGCCCTTGTAAAGCAGGGTGATGTGCAAATCTAACTGAGCCAGAGGAATGGGATAGAAACTGTATCTGAAGAATGCAAGAGCTAGGCTGGAAAGTAGGGACTAGCAGGAAGGTTCTGAGTCACAGAAGAGCCAGAGGCAAGAGGGTGGGATGGGGTATAAGAATGGCACCTGTGAGTAGGTTGTGACTTTTGATTCCTGGGTAGAGGCTGGATGACTTATGAAGAAAGGGAGTACTACCCGAATGCCACCTACTTGTGAGCTAGGAGAGAGCACCCCCATGTAGAAGGGACCAAGAGTTAGATCCAGCTGAGAGGGATCATCACCCAAGGTGATAAACAGGTTGTCTGGGAAGAGAATCAGGAACCAGAATCAATCATGGTTCAAAAGACAATGCTTGTTAGATTGCAAAGTTGAACTGAAAATAGAAATGGGAGACCGAGTATAGGCAGTTAGTCTTGGAGAACTGAAAGCAGAATGAAGTGAGGTCTGAAAATTCCACCAAGTGAGAGGTTTGGGGTAGGCTGGAATTTCCAAACTGGGAGCTTGGCTGAGGCATCTTCCAGTAAAGCATCTGGTTATATGCTAAGGGGCTGGCAAATGGGCTCAAGGGAGCTGGCCAGGAACGTTGGGTTCCAGGAGGAAGGCTGCATCCAGAATTCAGATGGTCTTAAATGTAAGGGTAGGACTCTGGATCAAATGTAGAAAACTGCAAGAGACCTTCACACCTATCCTAACAATGAGAGTAAGCAACAGATCATAGATGTTTCTGAACTGGTGAGAGAGCCAGTGACACAGGGAAATATAAATAAACTTAATTTAAGGACATGACATGCCCTTCCTAAGAGAGAAGAAACCAAGGGCTGCTTTCATCCCTGGCAGAGTTGTTGGAAGAGGAGGAATCTATCATAGTCAGGGTATCAAGAAACTAGCCTGACTTTTAACTAATTTTTAATGGCTACATGTAGCCTGGCATGAATGTTTAAAACCCCAAGGATCTGCAGCCACAGAGCGAGCCCTGCACCACTCTCCAGATCATTCCCATGGCTCTTCACCAAGTGCATAGGGTGGTAGGCAGGAGGCCGAGGGTAAGGTAAAAAAGCTGATAGAGATTCCCCATAAAGCATGTGTGGTCTTTCCCAGGAGCAAGGCAGTGGCCTAGGGAAGGCTGGGGTTAAGTGCATGAGAGCTGAGAAATCCAGTCCTGGCACTCTGGAAGTGTCTGTAGTCACCTGCCCTGAAGGGAGGGCAGCAGGGCAGAGAGAGATCTCCAGATGTCCAGTCCAGAAAGTCAGGAGCTATAATGGGAAATGAAGAGAATTCTTAATGACCCCCAAACCAGCCTGCCAAACTTTAAAGCTGAGAGAGAGAGATCCCCCAGTTTGGAAAACTGTTGCTTTAGCTATAAAGCATAGAGAGATCTCTGGAATCTTGCCAGTACTCACATCTCAAGTCCTGCTGAAGCCAGTGGTAGTTGATTCTAACTAAAGCTGTAGCAATGCCCAGACACAGATCAGCTATAGATTTGATGACCTACTGCTCCCCTGCCCAACTAGTGGTGTGACAGAAAAAGGGACGAGGCTTTTTCTGTAAATAAATATTATTAACTTAGTCTGTACTGTTTTTTAACACAAAACGTTCAGCACAAAGTAATTTATAAGAGGTATGAAGAAGCAAAAAAATGGGACTCTTGGGCAAAAGAGGAAACAGGCAATAGAAGCAGACACAGAGTTGGTCTGATCTTGGAATTATCGGGCATGGTTTGAAATTATGATGCTAAGTATATTCAAGAATCTGGTCTAAAAAATGAATAACATGTAGAAACAGATGGAGAATTTCAGCAGAGAGGTGGGAACTGCAAGGGTACTTCAAAAAGTTCATGGGAAGATTTGTATTATCTTTTAATTCTAATTTTCCACGAACTTTTTGAAGTACGTTTGTAATTTTTTTTGTTTATAGCAGGGGCAGGAGAACACGTCTTGGGAGTCTAGAAAGTCAAAGAGTTCACTGTTAGGCAAAGGAAAACACTGTTGTGTAGGGATGTGATTTCTGAATCCAGAGAAGTATCTGCTTTCTGCACATGTGTATGTGTGGTTCATAGTTGTTAATTATAGAAAAATAAAACCAAATAAAAAACAAAAACAAAACAAAGAAAAACACATCAAAGGCCTACAGACAATTCCTGGGGAGGAGAAATTAGTGGCCCAAGAAGCTAGTCTCATAGCTAAATCCTGGATTATTTCCTTTTCCTTTTCCCTAGAAAAAAGGTGTGTGCTCCAGGTTCATTTGTGATTCTATAAAATCAATAGAATCACAACACATTTGTGACTCTATACAGTTTAGGTGATGTTTTCTTTGTCTTTTGTCTTTAGCTTTGTTTGGAGAGATCACTCATTCAAAAGGGCAGGTACACCAGAAGAAAATGTCTGAGTTCCAAAATGTCTGGAGTAGAGATAAACACCTCTAGATATTTTTAGAATATATTTTCTTTACAGTTTTTTTTAAACATGTAAAGAAGGTCAAGGTTCATACCATGGGTCATGTACTTTTCGTATAAACCCATCATCAAGGCCTCTTTTCTGAAGTTTTCTCAGTGAAGACATTTTTTTTCTATAGCATTAAAAGTATTGTCATGTCTTTGCCAAGAAGTGTCAAAGGTTCTTTTGGTATCATTGAAAAAGTTGAGTAAACTGTTTTTTTGTTTTTTGTTTTTTCCAGCTGCATTCTTCTGTTCCCTAGGAAGTCGATTTGACCTTTCTTCCAATTTTATTTCTTTTCCAATTTTCTTTCATTTGAAGAGGTGCGAGCTGGTTCACACAAAATGTGCCTTTACATTGTGCCTTTCAGTCAAGGACAAATAATGATTCTGAAATAGACCCTAAATGCCTGCTGAACTCAAGCCTTTTCTAGGAAATGAAAAAAGGGCTGCTTTTTATTTTTCTGTGATTATCTATTTTAAAATTGTTCATTGTCACCTGATTCTGTGCTTTCCTGTTCAGGTCTTTAGAACAAAAGGGTTATGAAATCTTCATTAGATATGTTTCTTGGGGATGGACCCAACCAAGGAAAATTCAGTTTGAAATTAGGCAGGGCTAGCTCCATAATTTTCAGGACCCAGTGCAAAATGAAAACGTGGAACCCCTTGATCAGAAATTATTAAGAATTTTGCACTGGTGGTAGCAGAGCATTAAACCAAGTGTAGAGCCTTTCTAAAGGTGGGGCCCTTTGTGACTTTATAGCTTGTGTGCCTATGAAACCAGCCCTGGAATAAGGATTAACTCAGCTTCTGGTTCCTTAGCACATTGTTGACCATTCATGAAGCTGCTCATCCAGCTATTCTAGAATCGTGGTCCTTAATGAGGTGAAATTTAGGAGCCTTGTTGTAGTGGGGATGCATGACCAGGATGTATGGCTGTTCAGGTAATGTACTGCACAATTCTGTGGAATGCCATTCACATTCTTAGTCATCACAGATTTAGATAATTATTGTGGCTTTTTTTCCCTGGCAAATGGCAAAATAGTATATCAAGGAACAGCTTTTTCTAATACCCAAAGATGCTAATTGGAAAATTATTGGCTGCTGTTGCCAGCTGTCTTTTTCCTATCCATTTTATCTTTCCCTTATAGATCTATTCCTTCTTGTGATTCTAAATGCCCGCTTGAACTTACAGTGTGTGTGTGTGTGTGTGTGTGTGTGTGTGCATGCACACATGTGGGTGTTTGTCTCTCTTTCTTCCTCTGTTTTCTTCCCTTTTCTTTTTTCTCTCTTCTATCTCCAATTCTTTGCTTCCAAAGCCTGGCTCCATAGAAAGTGTCTTGAGAAGCTGGCATTTGAATCTTAGGTTGAATTTCATTCAGTTTGTCACCTCTCACAGGGGTATTCCATTTTAAACCTTCAATTCTAAATGAGAAAAGGGAGATTTTAATGATTTAGAGGAAACCCTGTGAGCAGATGGTGCCTATCTCAGCCACCCTTAAAACTAGTAGCTTAAAAAGGAGTCCTGTATTTGAAGCTGCGTCCACAGGGAATTTATGCTATGACAGTGAAATAAGAATAAAATCCCTGAGAGGAGTCTGATTCCCAAGCCTTCAGGTTAGCCCTCAAATACAAGTTCTCTGAGCTGGTGGGGATCTTAGAGATAAATGAAAGATTCTACTTTGCAGGGGCTCCTGCTGTTAGAGTTGCTGTTGTGAGCTGTGTTGGGTGCCATTCCCATGGTCTGGGATGCCCTACTGAGCCATATCCAGGGTCCATGGAATCAAGGCCAGACCTGGGGCTAGGGGATGATTGTGACAGGGACAGATGTGGTAGATGTATAGAACTAAACAGGACATGGTGTGCATTACACACAATCATCCTATCAACACTTCACCATTCTCCCCGTCCCCTTGGCAGAGGAGGAGGGTTTTGTTGCCTGCTTGCCCTTTCCAAGCAAGGAGACTTCTTTTCTCCTTTGGTGCTGCCCTGGATGTTCATTTTAACCTAGTTTTACCCGCCTGCTGTAAGGAAGGAAGAGAAGTCATGTTATGAAAGCCAGACTATTTGTAGGGTTCCTTTACATCCCCAGCAAAGCCACAAGTTGGCTGTTGTTGAACACGAGCTGGCTTGTGTAGTGGATCCATGGAAAAGGAAGGTGTCTGTGCATTTTGCCCTGAATCTGACCTTGAAGCCTGCCAGTGAAAGTGACAGCACCACATTCCTTGTTTCCTCAGCAGGCTACTTAGCAACACATCTACCCCCAGTTCAAGTTGAATCTTCTGTAGGAAGGCCCTGCACATCTTCTTGGGAGGTTTAACATCACACATTCTCTATCAGGCAGTGATATATTTTAAACTTCCGTGTGCCTCAAGATTGGAAGCCCCTGAGAGGTGGTCACCCTCTCTTGATCATCTTGGAACCCGCCTTGTCTGCCCCTGAACTTGGCGCCACCCTGTCAGGGAAGGGCTTGCTGGTGATGCTGAGCGATGTACAAAAGTAGGATCAGGAATAGGGGTGCGCAGAGGCACCCTTCATTTCGTTGCACCTGGAATTCAGAGTAATCTGAGGCCAGATTCTGCTGAGTCAGACTCGACATCTGTAGCTACATTTCTCAGAATAGCTCAGGAAAGAGCAAGCAGAGGCTCCTGCCAAGTCTATTGATGTCCAGGATGACAACTCCACATGCTAAGAAGCAGGAAGCCCGTGTTGCTCTGATCACTCTTGGTCCAGGATGCAGGAGAGGAAAGCAGAGGGAAGGAGGCTGTCTGGCACAGCTTCTCGTGTCTTCTCCTTACCCACCAGAGCAGGAAGAGGGGAGACAGAATTTTCAAAATCAAGTAGCGTAATGATGATTTTTTTTTTTCCTTTTTGTCTTTTTTCGTTTCTGGCAACGGATCACAACCCTCAGTGTCGCGCCCGTACCGGACCGGGACGGGCAACGGGATCGCAACCCTCGGTGTTTTCCCCACACCTCGCTCAGCCAGTGAGCGGGAACCGGTCTGGTTTTACTAATCTGTAGCCTCTGGGGCCTTATTCCCTTCTCTTCTGGGGGCTTTAAAGCCAGCTGTCATCCAGAAATCTTTTTTCTTTATGAAGCAAGAAAATGAATAGGCACTGATTCTGGCTCCTCCTCTGTCTCGCAGAATCACTATATAACCCAGCAATTCCACTCATAGGTATATACTCAAAAGAATTGAAAACAGATGTTCCAACAAAAACTTGTACATGAATGTTCATAGTAGCACTATTCACAATAGCCAAAAGATGGAAACAACCCACGGACATGAAATGTCCATCAGTGGATGAATGGAGAGACAAAATGGAATGTGATTCATCTCTAAAAAGGGATGCAGCTCTGATACATGCTGCAACATGGATGAATCTTGGAAGCATTGTGCTAAGTGAAAGAATCCAGAAATAAAAGGCCACCTATTATATTATTCTATTTCTGTGACATGTCCAGAATAGGTAAATCCTCTAAGGCAGAAAACAGGTTAGTGATTGACTAGGAGATGGAGGGAGTGGGGAATGGGAATGACTGATAACAGCTATGGGGTTTCCTTTCAGGGTGATGAAAATATTCTGGAACTATTAGTGGTGATGATTGCAAACATTGTGGATGTAATTAATACCAATAAATTGTAGACTTTAAAATGCTTGAAATGATGTGTTATGTGTATTTTATCTCAATTAAAAAAATTAAACCTAAGTGTAATGTTTGGCACTAGGCCATACTGAGAAATATTTATAAACACTTGAAAAATATCCTGAAAACTAGTTGTAGCTGTCTGGCTTACTCTTTTATTTTGGGGAGAATGGGGGGGAAAGTTTTATTTGGTATTTATTTAGGCCCACACCCTCTGAAAGGGGGCTTTCAGAGGCTTATCAAAATAGAATTGAACCTAAACACAGGTGTGCAAATATTCAGGTGTGCACATCTCTCCAATGAATCTGTTCTTCAGTGCCCTCAGTTACTTAGAAGTGGACAGATGTGTTTTGTACACAGGCCTCCCCCATTGGTCTGGTACTCGTGGTCTGGTTTTCATATTGACCTCACCTGCCCTAACTTGCTTTGTGCCCCAGGATGTCACATGTATGTATGTATGTGTTATCTATACAAATTAGTACCTTCCACTGGCCTAGCACTTAAAATAAATACAAATGAGAAAAAAACCACCTTTGACCAAACTTTAAAATGAGCCACAACAGTCGTGCCATATTCCTTAGCTGAATTTGGTGTGTCATCCATCTGACATTCCTTAGGATGGGAGAAACTGGTGACAATTCTGTAGCCTAGAAAAAGTATTGATGGTGTCTTTTTCAAACCTCTGTTAAGAATGATTGCTATGTTCTTCTTTAAAAAAAAAAAAAGTTCCCAAGTTATATTCATTTAATGTCTCAAGTCTTTATGACCTTTTATGACCTTGTTCTTTCTTTAAGTGATATGAATAAAATGCTAGCTAGGCCTCTTTTTTTCTACCAATTCCTCTGATCTACATGGTTATTAGGTGGAGGTATGTTTAGATATATTTTTGGAAGGGTAGATATTGATATATTTAGGGCTAGCTAGGCCTCTTTTTTTCTACCAATTCCTCTGATCTACACGGTTATTAGGTGGAGGTATGTTTAGATATATTTTTGGAAGGGTAGATATTGATATATTTAGGCTTAGACATAAAGCACTCCACCAGAATGGCTTAGAAAATATTGGGATTATAACAATTTCCAACAATCCAGAATGTTCCATATAATTTCTGTCTACCTAACCACATGTGGGTGGCAACCCCCCGCCCCTGCCACATAACATCTTTTCTTTTTCTTTGTCTACCTTTCCTACCACACTCCATGTTAGGAATAAGCAGTACCATGTCTTACTTAAGCAGTGTTTGTATTTCCTCATATAAACATGCACGTGGAGAAGAGAAGCTCATTCTGTTCTATTTGTTTGAGGCCCATTGTCTGCTTTCATTTGGACCCAGTTTCTTTAGGCACTGGGAGTAGCAGGGGAATTTTAGGCCTCACAGGAGATTATCAATGGGTGCTTTCAGGCAGTGCTCTGAAACATGTGCCTTGGTAGTAATTACTAGCCTAGGATCCTACGTTCACCAGAAGGAGTTTATTGTTCTCCAACAGGAGGAAAAATAAATCTTTGTAGTTTATTGTGAAACTTTCAGCTTCCCCCAACCACTAGGACCCTGACAGCAGGTTTGGAGTGTCGCCTGCAGATGCGAAGGCTTAGTCTTCTATCTCCTCTTACTCGGAGTCCCACCTCTAGTGGGGGTTTAGAGCCGAACCAGGCTTGTAAAAGTCATGCCAGTGACTTTTAGTGGATGCTAGTGTTTGAAGATTGAAAAAAGTTACTACAAAAAGATTCGAATCCTGCAGGAAAGGTATGAAAACAATAAAGATCTCTAACCTGACATAGCTTGTTCTGTAGAGAAACATATACCGTATGTTCTTGAGACATTCCTCGGAGGATGCTTCTGTAGGGAGCTTGTTCCTATGTGTGGTTAAGTGTGTTGGAGGTGGGGATACATTCGTGAAAGAGAATGAGGGAAAGAAGCAGAAGATGAATGGGCTCAGCATAGCACACTCGTGCCAGCATCCCTGGGCTGTGGGTATTGGTGATAGTCGCAGTCTTTAGTAGCTGGCCTGGCATGGGCACCGACCAGTCAGAAGGGATGCCAGCTAATGGAGCAGGGTTCTGGATGGCCCATTTTCTGCTAGGCTTTTCTCCTTTAGCCATCAAGTTGTGGGGAGCTGACGGGAGGGATCCTGCAGGAGGAGCCCAGATGGCCAGGCCAATGGCAGGGGGATCTTGGGTCTTTAGGCAGGGGTTATTTGCCAGTCAGTATGGATTCATTTGAATAGTTCAACAACCAGTATGCCAGCTGCAGCTCTGGGAATCTCTCTGTGCCCTAGACTTCTGAAGCACTTTCTATCATGATATAGCCTATTCGGTGTCCAGGGCAGCTGGTTATTATGGTTGTTTGATGTGTGTCTGTTTCTTGGATAGTAGGCATGTGTGATAATTTGATCAGACTTGTTGATATGCATGTGAACTGCTATCTGGGTTAAAACCTAGCCATTTGTGTTCAACAATCTATATGTCTGTGGAGTTCAGTACAGTTCCCACTAAGTTGGAACCCAAAATGATTTTGAGTCACACCTACCCTGCTACATATTGGTGACTATTGCAAAGTAAAAGAACGCAGTAATGTCAGTGGCACTCCAGAGATAGTTTTTAGGAGGTCTATATTGCCTATTTCCAGAAAAGGGATAAAATGTTGAAGGTAACAAAATGTTGTCAGTGAGATGTTTGTGCAGGGAGGGATCCTACTCGGTACACAGGCCTAGTTGCCTGATGGGTGGCTGAGAAGACAGCTCTTAAGAGGGGTGAAATTACTGAGAAGTTTGCAGCATCTGAACACCACAGAGGACTGCAGTGCTGGAAGAGACACTGTCGCCTGTCAAAGGTGGTCTTTAAAGACACTTTTGTGCTCCATGGAGAGATGCTTCTTTCTTCATTAGGTCATTGCCTTCAGAGCGATTTAATGCAATTTAAAAATAAGCACACAGTTGAATACCATAATGTGGTTAAGCAAGCTGTTTCTGACTGTGCAAGCTAACTTTTTTTTCTATTTATGAGAGTGGCTTATATTATATTATGTGCCTTCTGAGCCACAACGTGACCATATGATAGCCCTGTATAATATCAGCGTTTAAGATGGACTGTTAAAATAGATCCGCAGGGCAGTAAGTTTTCAGCAGGATCCCTTACAGTGCATGAAACTTCTCACAGCTTGATTAGTAGCCTTACATCTTCTGCTAAATATATTTTCTTCCCTTGATTCTCACGAATGTCATCCTGAATTTAAAAATACCGTTTGCTTTCCCTGGTTTGGTTTAAATGTTGCATTATGTTTAACTCTAGCATGCCCTTCATGATGGAATTTGCTAGAGGGTCAGAGTAGGGTTTGATTCTCGATGTTACCACTTGCTCTTCTTCCTCAGGGGTTGGCTGAACTCACTATGAACACACAGAACTGCAGTAAAGAGGACAAAGTACCAGTTTTACTTAGGCTCTGTGATCATGGGTTAGACTGGAGAACACAGTGAGGCCTCTTACCTCTCTGCTTGAATCTTGAATTTTACCCATACCCCCACCCACAGATTGTGGGAAGAGTTGGAACCAAAGAACATAAATTTCCCTGGGCCTACCAGATAGCAGCTAGTTGTGAAGGATATAACTACCCCCAGGTTAACCAGATCCAGGGGATGTGAGAATCACCTTAGTATCAGTCTCTCTCCTTTCCCCGGTAATGGCCAGGAGGACCATAAATCTTACACCAAATAGCTGTCTCCTAAGGAGGAGCTTGGAAATCTCTTCTTGGGTAAAGGAGGACAGCAAAGTAAGGATCTGCCTGCACCCTTCCTGTCCCAACAGAGTTCATCTTCGAAACTTTCATTAGCTTTGTCTACACTACTTGGAGTTGCTTTTCTACACAACAGGAAATTTATACAGAGAGGTCAGGAATGCTGGCTCTGGAGCCGTAACACCCAGGATTCAAGTCATTCCTAAAGTCTTCCCTGGCTCAGCAAGGGCCCCTCTTCTGTGTTCCATGGGGTAGCTCACTGAGCCCACCCTATCTCTTGTCTTGCTGACATAAATATATTAAAATTCTTTCTCTGCCTAGATTGTGAGCTCCTTGAGTTCAGGGACCATTCATGTGTCTCTAGCTCCAAGCATAGTGCCTGGATTGTAGTAGGTACTCAGTAAACACTTGTGGAACTAGAGTGAAAAGCAAATGAACCAGGTGGTAGGGATCTTTAAATGGTAGGTCAAAAGGTGTGGATTTAAGTTGGTTTGTAATCGGGAGCAATAACAGGTTTTTGAGACTAGTGAAATGACATGATCAGAACTGAAATATAAGACTATAGACTGAATATTTAAAGGAACCGTAAAGGATTACCCAATCCAACAACTCGTTTAAAGTCTGCTCTCTTCTATAACTTTCCCATTTGTGGTTGTTGGGCCTTTGAACACCTGCCAAAGCCTATTCTATTTTCACAATGAGCTAAAATATCCTCTATAGCTTTCATCTCTAATTTTGTTCCTTGGAGATACCTAGATGAAGTATTGTCTCTCTTTACATGACAACCTTTCATTTATTTCAAAAAGAATTCCCACGTTCCCCAACCCATACCATATCAAGTAAACCGTTCATTCAAGTGTTCCTCAGATACGGTTTAGAGTTCTGCACTATCCTGGTAGCTAAACTCCAAATATATACCAGGGAACGTATGTCCCTCAAAAAAATGCATCACTGCAAGTGAAGGCAATATTCCAGGTATGGTCCAGAGTAGAAAAAGCATATTACCTTCCTAATTCTAGAAGCCACATGCACATTAAATGCAAGTTCTTAACTTTATTAATGGCCTGGCCCCACCATTCAATCATGTGTAGTTTTTTGTTGATGAAAACATAGCATTTCCTGTGCCACTGCCTAAGCCATGTATCTCCTAGCCTCTATTTCATATAAATTGCTTATTTGGACCCAAGAACATTATATCCTGCTAGATCTAACCCGTCTCTTGTACCTGCCAAACCTCTCTTTGTATCCAGCCTGTGCCATTCAGATTATTTGCTATCTTTCTCAGCATTGTACCTCTAAAGTTTTGATGGGGATGCCCCTACTATCTTCATCCAAGTGCACGGTGAAAACGTTGAGCTGGACAGGCCAAGGACAGAGTCCTGTGGCAAGCTACCAGAAGCCTCTCTTGAGGTGGATGTTAACTTTGAAAACGTTTCATCACAAGTTTTACAACCCCCCCCTCATAATTTATGAGAATATCATAAGAGACCTTATAAAAGCATTGATGAAGTCCATATTTTGGTTCAGCAATATAATCAACGGGAAAAGTGAGCTTAGGCTGATATCGAAAACGTTTCATCACAAGTTTTACAACCCCCCCTCATAATTTATGAGAATATCATAAGAGACCTTATAAAAGCATGGATGAAGTCCATATTTTGGTTCAGCAATATAATCAACGGGAAAAGTGAGCTTAGGCTGATATGGCCAATTCTGAGTAAAATTTTACTGCCTCCTGGTGACTGCACTTTCTTTTTCTAGCTTCTCATGAGCAGTCTAATAAACCATTTATAATTTTCCCCATGATCTCCCAAGGTGACCTCTATACAATTTTTAGAAGCGATTTCTTCCTCAGTTTGAAAACATGAATGACATTTGCCAGTCCTCCAGATTTTGGCACATCTTCCACTTTCCATGATTACTCAAAGGTTTCTGACAGGGATGGAGCATTAGTGATCTCTGTTGCAAGGACTCATAATATCTAGGGATGTGATTCCGAGGCTATGTTTAATTTTACCTTAAGCCTGTTGTCTGATTTTTTCCAGGCCTTGGCTATTGGGGCCAGAACTCCCCCCTGCCCAAGTAACAACATTGCATGTAAAAAAAAAAAAAATTTTTTTTTCATATAAAAAGGTCCAGAATACTTCATCTTCCTGTACCTTTCTAGTTATGCAAAATGCACAAGGCCCCGTGTGTGTATGTTAATTTCCTTCATTTGCAACTGGGCTTCCTCAAGTATTAGGGCTTTTTATAAGGATGCAGGTAGCAGTAATGGCAAAAATGACCTTGGGAACACAAAATTGAATTAAGAAATGGCCAGAACTTGGAATTGGAAGATCTCAGGCAACTCTACAGATATAGGGGATGGGTTATCTGGCCACTGCTCTAGCAGCAGGAGTTCAGTGACCCTAGCCCTATGCCAAACACAGGCTGAGCTCCTTTCTTTTCCTGTCTCTTAGTCCTATGCTACCAAACACTTACTGGCTGTTCTCTGCCTCAGAATTTACATTTATGCATACTTTTGGCTTGATCAAAAGTTTGCCTCACCTATTGTATTTTGTGGTCTGTCTCTTACTCATTCTCTTATTCTGGGGGACTTTTAAGATGGTGTCCGGAATATCAGGAATGGATCTGCCCAAAGATCAAAAGAAACAATCTGTCCTCAAGTTTTTTCTTTTCTTTTTTTTCCAAACAAATATTAGACAACTTGCTAATGTTTCTAACTCTGTGACAGTACCTTTTTCTGAGAGTAGTGGCCCCTTGTCGATCACCATGTTCTACTCCATTCAGCCATGCATTACAGATGTGCACCTGACCCAAAGATGGGCTGGCCAGCAGGTAGCTCCTCCTACACAAGGATGAGATGAGCCAATCAGATTCCTTCTTTCTGAATATTCTTACCTGAAAGACAGGAACAGGACCAGGCATGGAGTTGCAGGAGCAGAAGACAAAAGAGCAGCAGGACACCATGAGAGACCAGAGAGAAACTATGTGTTATTTTCCTAAGGGAAAGGGACAAACAGAAAAATAAAATAAATGTTAATGTTCTAAGAAGTTTGGGGAGATTATTTAAAATCTTCTGCAGTCTTTGGACAGATCCATATAATTATATGCAGAAATACTTTATGCCTATTTTATAGAACTTGGCATTAGGGGATGGGGAGTGGGTGGTTTCACAGGTAGAGTTAAAACTCACACACCGTTGCAAAGACTTGGCTCTTCATTCTGTTGTAGGAGCTTTCTTTTTCCCTTGAGTAGACTCCCTACCTCTCTGATGGGCATCCACAGGCGATCTCCCACCTTCTCTGGGATACTGAAAGGTGTCTGCCTGTTTCCTCTTCTGTGCAGGATGTATTGGTGATGTTTGCCTGCTCTGCTTTCTCGGCCCTTGCCTGTGCTTTTGACAGTGCCCAGCACACTGCCTTTCATCACTGGTGACAACAGCCAGCTTCGGGTGCTGGCCGATGCTCCAGGGCTAGGATCTGCTGCTCTTGGGGCTGCTATACCTGGGAGCCCCCATCCCACCAAACTTGGATTGTGTTCTCCAGAACCACACAAGAATTGAAGCTGCATCCTGTTCTTGTCTTCAAATGAGTTCCCCTTCTCTCTTTGGTGTTACTTGGTCACATTATTCCAAAGAGATGCTCTGTTAGTTCCCAGTGGCTTGAAGAGGATGTAAAAACAGCTCTTTCTGTTATTTCTTCAGGCTTCATTCACAAGCCCATGGCTGCAGGGACTTGTGGGGAAGAAGGTTTTCCTGGGAGCAAACTCAGTAATAGACAGAATACAGAATACTGTACTCAAAAACTCGCCTTCCCAGCCCTCTAATAACTGAGGTGTCATTTGGGACCAAGCTTGCAAGCCTTTTTCTTTAGCCTCTCCCCAGCCTTCCTGCAGACTGGCTCTTGATGGGGCCTTCGGCCTGTCAGTCACCTCAAACCAGCCACACCTGAATGCCACCTGGGAGTTCAACCAAGGCTGCAGCCAGAACTGCTCCACACCCTCCTTAGTACTTGGAAATGAAAATACACCAATGTTCTCTCACCCCGAACTTCCACTTTCAAACTGAGAAAACTGGATTTCTTTCTCAACCTCTACAGTTCATACTTCCAAAAAAATTAATTCTGACAGAACCACCTCTGGCCTTTTTCCAAAGATGTGAAGTTTTACTGAAAGTGATTGGAAAGAAAGGAACAAATGGGTGTTTAAAAGGATTAAAATGCAGGAGTTAAATTGGGACCTTGAGTGGAGCTGTGGGAAGGGGAGGGGCTGGAAAGCCGTTAGTGCAGAGAGAGCCGCAGCTGAGAGCATTGTGGCTACAAAACCAGGGGAGGAAAACCATTTTGGGTTCTCAAAAGAAGAATGGCCATTTCTTTTGATATTTCCAGAATTGCCACTCTCGGGGTTTGCATGCTTTTTCACTGTTCCTTTTTTCTTTTCAAGCAAGTGCTAATGATTTGGCATCCTGGCCCATAGCTGCATTCTACTTATAAATATGTGTACTTTCAAGTCTTCACTCAATCTCGATACAATTTCTTTTAGAAAAACATTTTTAAGAAACATAGTATTGACTCAAGAAAGCCCTTGCTGCTTTTATTGTCACTAAAATCATATATTGTTTTCCCCAGAATACTGCCATTTGTTTACATTTCCCCACAGTTTTTGTTTTTGGGAGTTTTGTTTTGTTCTAGTGGCAGCTGAAGTGATTTTGAGTGTTTGCAGCATGATGTTAATTAACCAAATGTTTCAACCTGGAACTTTGAACACCTGGGCTGATATAAATTGCTCAGAATCGGAATCAGTGTGGAAATCACTGAAATCGTGGATGTGGAGGATTTGGGGTAAAACAGAGTGGATGGTGAGCGGTTTTAGGCTGTGCTCATTCACTAGGCAAAGTAAAAACAAGTAAGCCTCAGGCCCTCTGGCCCAGTTATTCTCGGAAACAACAGGCGTGTGTCTTATGTACTCACGTGTTAACCAGCAGCGGCTCCGTGAATCTATTTGAATGAAGATAGCTCAGATTTAGTTTGTGTTTGGTTGACGGACGACCCTGTTCCCATTTCACGTCTCTGTTCTGCCGACCCTTGGGCTTGATCATTTTTAAAACTTGGTTAATTGCAAATGAGGAGTCAAAGCTGGTCATGGGAATTGCTGGGATGTCAGAGTGAGATTTTGGTACCCAAATCTTTTCACTCGTCCTTTATTCTGGGGTTCTTGACCAAGAAAGCCTGTACAGAAAGAACTATATTTGAACAGAAAATGAAGCACCATTGTATTAATAACTGAGCAAGTGCCTGATAACCTCAATGGACACACACGCAAGAAAGGTAAAGCCGAATTGAGTCAAAATGGCTGTGTCACCAAGTCTGAAGTGCTAAAGCTAAAACAGAGTGAGAACAGTAGATTTGCCCAAAGCAGAGTTTCTCAAAAGAAGCATTAATGACATGTGGGGCCAGATAGTTCCTGGCGGTTTCTGGTAAAGCCGAATTGAGTCAAAATGGCTGTGTCACCAAGTCTGAAGTGCTAAAGCTAAAACAGAGTGAGAATAGTAGATATGCCCAAAGCAGAGTTTCTCAAAAGAAGCATTAATGACATGTGGGGCCAGATAGTTCCTGGCTGTTGGGGGCTGTCCTGTGCACTGTGGGATGTAGTACAGCTTCCCTGGCCTCTACCCACTAGATTTTAATAGCAAACTTCTCACTCTCGCCCCATCATTTTAACAGCCAAAAGTCTCCAGACATTGCCAAACATCCCTGGAGGGTGGGATGGGGGGATGGCCTCCCGTTGAGAACTACTGTCCTGTAGGAAGCAGACCCTCACTGATGTGGGTAGCCTTGATTCCTAGCTTATGAAGTACAGACTTAATCATGGAGCCATGAGGAGAGGATCCAGAATAAGATTTTAAAAATTGAGTACAGAATATGATTAAAGTTTCTTAAAAGATTGGCTTCCAAATGTTATGTATTAGAACCACACCCCATATCAATTAAATAAGAATCTCTGGGGGTAGAACCAGATCATCAGGGTTTTTAAAAGCTTCCCAGAGATTCTAGCACACAGACAGATTTGAGAACCAGTGCTTTAAAGTGTAATTACTACTAGACATGGCCAAAATGCCTGACTTGCAAATGTCCTGTGTAACGAACAGTTTCTTGTTCATTCCACATAACTGTCCACCAGTCCTTCTCAAACTTGAGCGTGCGTCAGAATCATCTGGAGAATTAGCATGTGGCGAAAGAAATCTTAGGTCTGAGGTGGGTCCTGATGTTTTGTATGTCTAACAAATCCCCAGGTGGTGCTGATGCACCTTTGAGAACCACTGCTGGTGGCCATCACCTCAACTCCTGCCAGAGGAGCTGTGGCCCAGTTGTCCCAGGTCGGCACCACCACCTGAAGACCAAAGAACTATCTACCAAACAGCCCGTTCCCTTGCCTCTTTTCATCTTCTCATAGTGTTCTCTCCTTTCCTCCATCTTTCATAACTTACTGGCCACTTCCATCCATTGCAGGCACTGTTGTTATCATCAGACTTAGTAGTTCTCAGAAGTGCTCACAAGTTCCATTCAGAATATTCTTATTTCTTCCATATCCCTATTCATTGAATTTGTTTTTCTTCATTTGCTAGCATTAAAGATTTTAGGAAAAGACCTCTTATTTAGTTTTACGTTCTCAGATTGCCCTTATATGGTGACATACATACCATCAATGGGAATTTCTTCCATTTTCATTGCAAATGTAGCATGCTGTAATACTATGTTATTGAAGTAGAATTTGGGGGCTAATTTAGAAATCTAACATCCATCTTCAAACAACGAATTAACAATTTTTGACAGAAAATCTTTGGAATTAGGTGACTATGTATTCAATGTAGCAGAATTTTTGTTGTTTTACTTTGTGAGGTGCAATACTTCTTGATTTTAACATATAATTTCAAACACGATTATTGTGTTATAAACTCTTTGAAGACCAAGGCTGTGGCTAACATGTTGCCATTTATATCTTCCATTAAAATCACCATCCATCCAGAAATAAAGATGGTGTTAATGGGTAAATATTTGGCCAGTTAGGTACCAGGACAAGTTAGGGGGCTCTTCTGCAGGACAACCAGAGGACTTAATTCATTAAACGGGAGGTCTGTGTTACCTTCTGGGGGGAATCTGTTGAAGCAGGGTTGCCCTTGGCTCTCCTCTTAAGACTCAGATCTTCCCACATGGTTTTGGCCTCCATGTATGAGGTGGACTGGCCCTCAGTGTGATGTTTATCCACTGACTTTGCCAAGCCTCCAGTTCCCACTGTGATTGCTAAGACTGATGGTTCCTAATGCTATGGCAGGCTGTTCAGCTTCACCCAATGGGAAAGAAGACTTGGGGTTATCAGGCAGTTTCTCAGTTGTGAAGATTGGGTTACCTTGGACATCGGTAGGGGAGAAAATCAGGGATCAGAGGTATGAGGGAGCCCAGTGTGCCATCTTCCTGATGATTCTACAGACAGATACTCATATGAGCTCTGTTTAATGCACTTCAAGGCTGGATCCACACATTTAAGAAATCAGGATCAAGAAAGTTGGACAGATGTAAACTTTGAAGAAAAAGAATAAACAAAAGAGTACTGGAGAGTTGAATACATGTGGCTAAACTATGTCACAAGCCAAAGGGCAGGTCATCTTTTATAACGTGCTAGCACGGTGGTCAAGGCTGGATCCACACATTTAAGAAATCAGGATCAAGAAAGTTGGACCGATGTAAACTTTGAAGAAAAAGAATAAACAAAAGAGTACTGGAGAGTTGAATACATATGGCTAAACTATGTCACAAGCCAAAGGGCAGGTCATCTTTTATAACGTGCTAGCACGGTGGTTTACACAATGGATTCTCATGCCCACTCCTAGGATCAAAACATTAAAGGGACATGCCCAGGAAATTCCTTTTCCTTTTAATCAGCATAAAGAGGCCTATTGAGACTTGGGAAAGCATATTGGATTTCACCTTTAATCTCCCAGACGTCAATCTCTTTACAAGTGGTCATTTCTCTGACAGGTACAAGTCCGCAGTGCTCTGGCATTGAGTTCCAGAATGGCCTTTATCATTTTGATGACAGTTTTTCCAATTTCGTTAACAGTTTATTCAGTTGTAGAACTACAGTGACTCATGTAATTAGGGGTTTTCCTCTGTGTCAACAGAGGATTTTTGGAGCTTGGTAACAAGTTGGGCAACTTTTCTGCTGCACTTCAAAAGAAGTAGTCGATCATGGGATAATATTTTTAGAATGTCAGAACTGGAATATGGCTGGCTGCTAATCATTCTAAAATAAAACCTGTGATTAATTACAAATAAATTATCCAAGAGTGACAAAATTTATTTGGGTCTCATTGAAGTTTTACCAGGTCACCTCCTCCAAGCCAGGTGAACAGGAAGAGGGGAAGGGTGTGCTTCTCCTTCATTAATATTTCATTTAAAACAAATAAAAACAAAAATACTCTGAGCTCATGAGTACAGAAAGACTATCTCATAAACGTTTTATCCAGTGAAGTGATTTTCTTTTTTCCCCCCCTTCCTGTATTTTGTGTCTTCCTTGAACATGGCAACTGAAAGGTGTATATAAAATATTCTTTAAGGAAACACCAAAGTGAAATTTCTCCACAGCTGTCACAATAATAGTTCATTAAATAAATGTTTTTGAAAAACCGCTTGAACATTTCACGAGCATAAATGAATCACAGCAGCTCTTGGAGAGATATTGCAAATTAATTAAGTGACCACAAGGTCAGGATAAAAATCTGAAATTTGAAACTCAGGAGAATTGCAGCTAAGAGTCTGTTAGCAAGGTTTTTATCTATTTTTCTGTTCCTGAGGGGTTTATCTCCTAATGCTGGGATCATAGGTTAAAATAATGGCTGGATTTGTGAAAGTTCAACCAGGAATCATTCTGTGCGTGAGTGTGTATGTGTGTGTCCCCTGCAGCACTCAGCATAGTATTTGTTTTGTGTGATATTTTCAACTGAAACATTTATTATACATTTGGTACTTATTTAGGTTAAAAAAAATAGCTCATTTAATTACCGTGATGGCCTTATCAGATTGACACTCTTTTTTATCTCGTTTTACAAATGAGAAAACGGAGGTACAGAGAGTTTAGTAACTTGCCCATGGTCACAAAGCTAGGAAGTGACAAAATTGAAATTTAAATCCTAGGCCGTTTGGTTTTGGAATCTGTGATCTGTGCTCCTGTGCTCTAATGCCTCTCTCCATAAATCTGCGTTAAAATGGAAATAACAGGGCCGGCCCCCTGGCTCACTCGGGAGAGTGCAGCGCCAAGGCAGTGGGTTTGGATCCTGTATAGGGATGGCATGGCCGGTGCGCTCACTGGCTGGGCGTGGTGCAGCCCACACCGTGCCGAGGGTTGCGATCCCCTTACCGGTCAATAAAGAAAAAAAAAAAAAGATGGAAATAACAGTCTTGTCTTTGAAGAGTTTATAAAGCAAAATCACGTCATTTTATTTGCTCTTTAGAGTACCCAGTAAGGAAGGTATAGCTATTCCCATTTTAGGACGGAGAAAGCCGAGGCTTGGAGAAGTGAGTGATTTTCCCAAAGTCACCTGGCTGGTAAGTTATAGGCAAAAGTTAGAACGTGGACACCCACTGTCTTTAGCTGGGACTTGCTTTCTGCCCTAGCTGCAGCGGGATAGTAACTCGGGTTTGAAGGAGTCTACTGCAGTCTGCCTCTTTATTTCCAGCTCCCTGCCCTGGTTTGCATTTCTCCTGGAGGTCAGTAGTTATACTTAAACATAGGGGGAAGGGGGCTGCATCAGGATGGGTCCTCCAAAAACCAGCTTTCCCGAAATGGGTCCTGGCATAACACGTACTGTTTTTCTCCAACCCCTGGCCCATAAAGAACTACCAGTCACTAAGATGGGAATGGATTTGTGAAGTCAAAGTTCAAGTAAAAACTCCTCAGGTAGTGCTCCTTTTACCGGTGCCTATTTAGTATCTGGGTCTTAATGCTTCAGGCTGCAGGTCTTCAAAGTAGCCCCCACCCCACCCTGTTTTCCATTCTAGCCCCTTTGAGTCTCAGAGAACAAACTGCCTTCTTGTTTGTGTCGCAGGTCCTCTTCTTTAGGCTGCTGATAGAAACTGTAACCAAGTTGGGCTGAGTTCTCCACTTCTTTCCCAGTAACCCCCACCCCACCCTGTTTTCCATTCTAGCCCCTTTGAGTCTCAGAGAACAAACTGCCTTCTTGTTTGTGTCGCAGGTCCTCTCCTTTAGGCTGCTGATAGAAACTGTAACCAAGTTGGGCTGAGTTCTCCACTTCTTTCCCAGTAGGAATTGTGCTTGCAATTCACATGTCAGTCATTTCTCAAAAAACGACTCTTTGTTTACACGTCTATTTATTTATACTCCATTTTGTTCCATGGAAGTTGAGGTAATTAAAGGAAACATAAAATAGGCTAAATAAAAGTATAAGGTAGAAAACAGAGATCAGAGAAGATAGAAATTAGAATAGGGCAATACCTGAGAAAAAAAAGATTTAATTTCTGATTTCTTAGCCAGAAAAAACAAAACACGATGAAACAACAAAACAGAAACAAGAAAAACAAAACATAAAATGCGGTCAATCCAGAATTTTTGTTGATGAGGAGGAGGGAAAAAAAATCCTTCAAACTCTAAAAGAAAATTCTCACTTGGAGCTTCTTTTAGATGGTAATTCCCTGTGAAAAGCTTATAGGCACTGTGGTTATAAAGATGACCTTGAATCTTTCAGCCTAGCAGGAAATCAGGGAAATTTAAACCTATAGAATATGATAAAGGCAGCTCAAGGACACGCCATCTAGTGTGGGAGTGTGTAGGAAAGAAGGATTTGTTCTGACAGGGAGCTGGGCAGGCAGCAGGAGGTTGCACCTGATTGATTGGAAGATGAAGAGATGGGCATCCCAGCCTAGGGATGGAAGGAGCCATGGTCAAAGTCACGGGCTTGTGTCTGGACACAGTCACTTGAGTCAGGTAGGAGAAGGCTGATGTGATGGAAAGCATGATAGGTAGGGAGGTTAGTGTGAGACAGTGCCTTTTAGGAGGCTGGATCGTTTCTGAGGAAGGGCCGCGCTTTGCGAATCTTGTACAACAGAAGCAGGGGGCTAGATGGGGATCAGTTAGAGCCCTGTTGCAATAAAAGAGAAAAGTGACCCGAGTCTCAACTAGGCCAGTGGCAGTGGAAACGAAAAGTAGAACATGGAGAATCTGTGGGAGCTACAGTTAAAGAGATTTGGCGAGATGTGGAGGTTTAACCAGTAGGCAGATAGGAGCAGAACAGGAGACAGACAGAAGTAGCTTTGGGATATGCTGAGGTCATCAAACATTTGGGGATCTGATTGGACTTTCTGGAGTCTTTTGTTTTTTGTTATAGTATAATGCGCTGGTCAAGAACTTGAACTTTAGTTGACTAGCCCTGGTTTTGGATCATGGCTCACTATCCATAGGACCTTCCAATAAGCAATCCAAGCCTTAATGTTTCCATCTGTAAAATGGGGATAACATCTACCCTAAAGGATTGTGGTAAATATTAAATGACACACCCATATTTGGAAAGTGCTCAGCATACCATACAGCTGTTGTAAACAGTCTTGTTGGGATTATTTCTACTCCCAGTACTTTTAGGCCAGTGTTGCTGCTGCTTCTCTGTGTATTTCTTTTTTTTTGTCCTTTTTGAGACCGGCCGCAGCGCGCTCAGCCAGTGAGCACACCGGCCATCCCTATATAGGATCTGAACCCGTGGCGGGAGCAGTCCTTTTTGAGACCGGCCGCAGCGCGCTCAGCCAGTGAGCACACTGGCCATCCCTATATAGGATCTGAACCCGTGGCGGGAGCACTGCTGCGTTCTTAGCGCCGCACTCTCCCAGGTGCACCACGGGCTCGGCCCTTCTCTGTGTATTTCTGCTTTATTGTCTCATCTGCAATTCTTCTATCACAAACAGTTTTCTAAAAACATGTTCAGAGCCTCAGTGTCCTGGCTCACCTAGCAATAATCATACATACAACAGCGTGGTGAGGCCAAGCACCATCTTACTGCTACTGAGTATGTGAAATGATGCAGGAACCCCCCTCCCCCCGCCCCGATTTGTGCTTTGGCCTCACTCACTGTTAGGTAAACAGGAGGAGCATTCTAGGATACCAAGCGACATCAGGTTTCGAAGACAAGGTCCCCCACTCGGGGGTGTGTGGAATTTAGCTGCTAAACTCCTCAACCAAGAAGTGCTCAGGTTGAGGTTAAGGGCCCCCAAGGACAGAAAGGCAGACACTATTGAAAAAGACAGTGCCAGTGATTCCAGTGTCACATGGCTCCCTAAACTCTTTCTCGAAGACTTATAACTGTGACAGTCTGCAGAAGTAGCAGCAAAAGTGACAACTGGGAAAAATTGTGATGTGGCTTTCTGTAAATCCCTGAGGACAGCCAACACTGTGAAAGGGTCCCTGAAGGGTCAGTGGATTGTTACAACATTCCTAATGATCAGGTGTTGTGGGCTGAGCTTCCTACTGGGAAATTCTCTCCCTAATTAACATATCCCTGCTCTGAACATGTTTATAGGTCACTGCTAATTCAAGAAACAGTGGAAAAATACACCAAGAGCTCTGCTTTAATTAAAAATTTAATAATTAGATTGTGGGATTCTGCTCTCAACTACAGAGCAAGGTTTTTTAAAAGTTATAAAAGTCAATATAACATTTTGAAAAAACTATGTTCTGAAGAGGTAATTAAGATGATATGCTGTTACATTTTGTAATTTTGGTAGATTTGCGTAAAAGTTGGTTCTTGGTGATTACACTGGTGGGGACCAAAGTTCCTAGCTGGGATGCAGATTTTTAGGGCTGATTCTGAGAAACTTGGGAAGGAGTGAAAAGTCTTCTGCTGAACCCAGCACCTCCTGCTGTGCCTTTGGTATTCACCTGCCCTTGTGAAACCTCCCTCTGCATGCAGTGAGCATCCCTGGTTTTACGTCCCTGCAGGCAGTGCGAACAGGACTGAAGGCATGTAGGACCTGCCTGATGATGGGTATCCCGCAAGGTAACCCTCACTCCTGAGAGCTGCCTGCACTGCCTTGTCTGACCTCCTCTCCTGGACACTGCACCCTTCCTGCCAAGGTTGAGGAGACCTGCTGGATTCCTTTGTTTTTGCTGAACTTAACCTCTTATCTGTCTTAACTCTTACTATTTGCCAGGCCTTTCCTGGCTAGCCAGAGTATAGGCTCCTTGTCACATATATGTTGACATGAAAAGAATGATTTAAAACCTGTATTGTATCACCAAAAAGAGAGAAACTGGAACCACTGGAGCAATTTGTAACTGACCTCTCAGCTGCATTGCATGGTGGTTCTGTTAGCACCTTACACCTCTATGAGTATTTTTTTCTTTGGCACCTATGAGCAGAGTAATTTTTTTTCCCCTCTTGTTCCTTCTTATTTCTCTGTTTTTGACATTTTAAAAGTGGAAGTGAAATTCACATGACAAAATTAATTGTTTTCCAGTTTATAATTCAGTGGCATTCAGCACATTCACAATGTTATGCAACTGTCGCCTATATCAAGTTTGAAAACATTTTCATCTCCCCAAAAGAAACCCTCTCCTCATTAAGCAGTAACTGCCCCCCACTCCCTCCTCTCAGCCCCTGGCAACCACTCATCCACCTTCTGTCCCTATGTATTATGCACATTTCATATAAATGTAATCATATTTTATGTGACCCTTTATGTCTGGCTTCTTTGGCTTAGCATAATGTTTTCGAGGTTCATCTACATGGTAGCATGTACCAGTACTTCTTCTGTCCCTATGTATTATGCACATTTCATATAAATGTAATCATATTTTATGTGACCCTTTATGTCTAGCTTCTTTGGCTTAGCATAATGTTTTCGAGGTTCATCTACATGGTAGCATGTACCAGTACTTCATTCATTTTATGGCTGAATAATATTTCATTGTATGTGTATACCACATTTTACCCATTCACCTGTTGATGGAAATTTGGGTTGTTTCCACCTGTTAGCTATTGTACGTGTGTATCTGATTGAGTACCATTTTCAATTCTTTTGTGTATATACGAAGGAGTAGAATTTCTGGGTAATATAGTAATTCTATTTTAACTTTTTGAGGAACTGCCAAAATATTTTTCACAGCAGCTGCACCACCAGCAAAGCATGATTGTCCCAATTTCTCTACATTGTTACCAACACTTGCTATTTTCCTTTTTTTTTTTTTTTTTTCTGTAGCCATCCTGGTGGGTGTTGAAGTGATACCTCATTGTGGTTTTATTTGCATTTCCCTAATTGCTAATATGTTTTTAATCTTTATGAGCATAATATCAGTACGTAATGCTACAATGTCAGTGATATTCCATAGTGGAATATTTGAAAAACAGCCCAGCATTCCTTGCCTTGTCCTGTACTCTCCGCCAGCCTCTCAGTGAGTGTAAGAACTCTTGGTCGTTCCATGAGGAACGGTAGAAAGAACACATTTTGGTCTAGTGGGAAGAAAAGCTCTGTTGGAATTTCTAAACCTGAGGGACCGATATCATTACAGTTGATTAGATAAGAGTTTTTGGATTTATTTTCCAAGGATCCCAAAAGTTTCAATGATAGTTTTTCAGGTAGTGAGGGGAATATCAGTGAGGTTTAAGACTTAGGTGTACTGGGGGGGACATTCCTGACTTGTATTTTAAGTTTGGGTCATAAAAATTACTTTCAGTACAAATACACTCCCTTCTTCTTCCTCATCTTATAGTAATATGTCTATTTCTCAGGCAAGTACCACACTAGAAAGCAGATAGAAAAGTCTTGCCACCTGAATGTGTAAGGTTTTCTCCTGCTTGTTCTATAGTGTTTGCACAAGGAGTAAGACAGAGAGAACCTAACACAGTCCTAGAAGCGTGTTACCTTTATTTATTTATTTTTTGTAACTTACTATTCGTCTGACTTAGCTGTTTAGCTGCAAATCCATCCACGTCTATGTGTCATTTGTATGTGTAGACATTTATTAAAATATTACTTGATTCAGAAGCAGGCAAAGTAATCTTTGCTGTGGGGATTTAGTAAAGAGGTTAGAGTTGGGGAAGAGTGGCTGGAATTGGGCACGAAGGGATCCTGGAGGGCTGCTTATATATTCTTTCTTGACCCGGATTATGTGGTTGTGTCAATTTATGAAAATTCAGTGAGCTTTACCCTTATGGTTTACATTCTTTTCTGTATCGCTATTGTAATTCAGTGAACATTTTACTAAGAAATAAAGAGAAAAATCCTACTTTCTTAGTGCTCTGTATGTTCTTGATTTTAAGGAAAAGGCTGCATGATTTGAGGGAATGGGGAAACCCGTAGTCTTGATGAGAGGAGAAGAAAGAAAGGGAATTGAATTTTTATTGAGTATCTCTGTGAAGTCAAGCATTATGCTAGATGTCTTACAAAATGCCCCATCTCATTTGATCTTCATAGTAATCCTGTGAAATGGTATATGTTACTCCCATCTTGTAAATGGAGAAACTGAGGCCTAGAAAATTTAAGATACTTAGGCTCATGTAGCTACATGTAATGGAGTCAGGAATTGACCCTAGAGGCTGTCTGGCTTCAAAGTTCTCTATGGTACATGGTGTCTTTGTTACCTGGCTGATGTTCGATGGCTATTTATTTAATGGATGAATGAGTTAATTAGAGGAAGGAAAGTGCTATGCTGCCACTCTAGTGGGTCTGGGTCATGCTGGTCTGGTCTGACGTATGAGTGAGTTTGCAGATGGGTCCCTTGAAATGAAATTGACAGGACCTTCCCCCACTGGGTTCCTCCTTTCTGGTGGCCCTGAGCTGGTCTTCCGTTGGACAAAGCTGAGGGACCTTAAGAGCTACTGACAGATTGACGGCCTGTTAGCCGGAGTGTACCTCTCCTGCCAGGGTTCCGCCAGGGCTGTTCTCATTTAGAGACAGATGTCTGAATGCCTCGTCTGCCTGGAAACTGGCAGGAATAATGGACTGGTTGGGAGGCTGGATTGAACAGGATCTTCGTGAGCTGTCAAATGTGATTGCTGAAATGATTTCAATATGAGCTTATCAGACTGTTTAGGAACAGAGAACAAGCACAGTACATGTTATTTATGGCATTCACACTCTTGCAGTTAGAAACAAAATATAGCATGTCCCAGGCTCAGGTTTAAATTAGAATATTCTGGCATGCATGCACAGATTAACTGAACAATAGGGTTGAAAGCAAGAAGAGCCTCAGACCTAGATGAGAGAGAAAAAGAGAGAGAATATGTCTAATTTCACAGTGCATTTTGAAAATGTTTCAATCCTCAAATGAACTGGTTGTCCTTTACCAACTGTGGGAATGTGAAAGGCATTCTAGTGTATCCAATTGTGAACTATTTTAGCAAAACTCCTGCTGTGAACAACTGCTGAATTACACTGTTGCTGAATTACATTGCTTTCTTGTGCTTAAAGACCTGGTTGGATAGATCTTTCAGAACCTTCTAGAATCATTTTAGCAACTCTGAAATGGCTAAAAGTTGTTTAATTAAATAGCTGTGTCCTTTTCGCAAGATTCCTAAAATTATATTCTGGCAAACTGTTAATTACTGTAGGAGTGGAACCGACTGCAGTGCACTTGATCAGTTATGTGTTTGTGTCCAAAGGTTTGGCTTCCATTTATTGTAAGACGCAGCAGGGCTGAAATTTGAGAGAGCCTCACTGCTGACCCCCTCCCCCTCTCCCATATGTGTTCTTAAATCCTGAGAACCCATGGAATTCAGAGTCACACAGACCCAGGTTTGAATCCAGCCCCATCTCTTACTAGCTATGTAACTTTTAATCGTTCTGTTTCTCTCTTCTCATCTATTAGAATGACAAGACCTGTCCTGAAGGGATATTGTGAGAATTAAATGAGATAATATTTACAGAACCTGGTCAATAAATGTTCATTCCGTCACTCACCTCCTTTCCTCCAGGTGATTTGAATGGATGAGATGGTATATGAGATGGTAAAAGTGCTTTAACA